>NW_020214555.1:70110-115732 GCF_003070985.1 Temnothorax curvispinosus
CTCTATTTTATAGCCAATCAGTACGATCTGCTGCTGCTTTTCA
The DNA here is from genome assembly GCF_003070985.1 of Temnothorax curvispinosus. Taxonomy (NCBI): domain Eukaryota; kingdom Metazoa; phylum Arthropoda; class Insecta; order Hymenoptera; family Formicidae; genus Temnothorax; species Temnothorax curvispinosus. The sequence continues at coordinate 70,154 of NW_020214555.1, forward strand.
CTGCCCATGAAATTTCACCTCAAGACAGCCAGTTTTGATTGGTCCGCCAGTTTTGTCAAAAGCAAGGGAACAGAAAGAGAAAGAGATATAAGAGAGAAAGAGAAAGCGATATGAATATATAGCCTTCTCTCTCGCACGATTTTGACAAAATTGGCCTTATGGCCAGTCTATTATTATAGGGTCTCTTTATAGTTATACTGTGATTCTGTGATTATATAGAAATATACTCTCCCACCCACATGGGGACTATCTGCGATCGCTCGCTGCGCGGCGCCCGCGGCGGTCCGCGGTGGCGCCGGTGGCGGCGATGCGAATATTGCGAATGATGCGATCGATCAGTCTTTCACGCACTTTCACGACTTTCACGCTTTCATGAAAGCCGGAGCACGGAGCACGCTCGTCGGAGGACTCGGAGCTCGGACAGTCGGAGCTGTCCGACAGGTTATACACCGCAGCTATGAGTGATGTTCTCGTGATCGGTTTTGCGGGACGATAATTCGCACCTTCCTATGTTCTCGCGAACCGCCGCGATTGCGTCACCATGATCTCCAGCTCCACGGTCCCATTTGTTTCGCTGTTTCTCTTCCTGCTGAACGCTCGGGCGGGTCCCGTGCCGGATGCTCCGAAACTGTTGATCGTGTCTTACGATGCGTTCAGGTGTGAGAATATTCGTGGTAACATAAAGGCATAAAAACGAAGTATAAGATTTAGAAAAATTATTGTTACACGAAAAGAACGGTTCTGCTGAAGTGTATGTACAAATTAATGGCTGCAGATATAAATCTGGAAATAATTATGGACCATTAAATTAATTATATAGCACGCTCAAGCATGATCCCAGTAAACGAATAAGTAAATTGTCCATAATAGTATGACAACAGATTTGCTCAGATATTGCAACAAATCAGTCTGTATTAAGGATGTATCACGTATACCTTCCCAGCAAAAAGCATAGTAATCTGAGAAATCTAATATATATCGGTTGTATGCATACTTTAACGGTTGACTATTATTGCATATCATAAACAAGGACATTAATATTACTGATTTAAGTGATTTTAACCATTTTTTATCATTACTGGCAGCGTATTTGTAAATATTCTTAATAGAGGTTCAAAACTTTTGGCTGGGAATCTTGCCTGAATCCAACTGCTAGAAACAAAAGTCATACATATATAATCTGGATAAAGACAGAAAGTAACAGTTAAATATACGGTAAATAAATACGCTGAATAAAAAATAAAAAGAAAAAATATACGGCATTGATACACGGTTTCCGATAGATTAAAAATTTTATCGCTATCGCCTAGCATTGTGCAAGGGGCTTAAATATCGGAACATAACCATAATCTGACAGTAGATTGTCAGCAGAAATGTGAACAGAATTTGTCAATTTATAAATATTTAAATGAAATACATTTTGTTTATATGGTTACAAAATGGTAGATTCTGATCAATTTCTGGAGTCAATCTGCTATGTGTCTGCTGAACACGCCCATTATATTCTGTTATAGAGTCTGACCGAAACAATCTTTTTTAATTTCGGCCTAAACTTTCATGGGAATTCTAGAAGGGCCATATGTATACAGTAGTATACACGCACACAGATATAATATACACTTTTTCTTTGTATAAATATCATAATTTAATTATTAAAATAATTACACATGTTATAACAATCCTACTATTACAATTCTATTATCACAACCTGTAGTATGTTATATATTATCCGTAGTATCACAGTCATATTGAAATAATAACAAAATTTCTAAACATAAAGCAAAAATATTTTTTAAACATGTCTGAAAATTCTGGAAAATAAACAGTCTTGGCTACATCGCTGAAACTTTCTTTCAATTTCAGCCGAAACCAAAACCGAAACCGAGTTTTTGGACTCTATTCTGTTATATTTCTGTTGACATTCTATATATGTAAAATTTGTAGTGGACGCTTTCAATATTGGGATGATAATGGTGCAAAAAGTTTTGACATTCTAGTAACCAAACGTCATATATAAATATTTAGACGGTACAACATGATTATTTTTAAATCTATATCTAGCTAAATTTTTAGATACTTCAGCAACCATTCTTTTCATATAGGATCTTATTCGGATCTTACAGAATGACTGAAAGCATCAGTATTGATTTATTCTGCATTGCTATTTACTTATTGAAATGTGGAAGAATACATATGAAATGAAAATATATAGGATTTTATTTCATTTCTCTTTCTTCTGTATAGATATGACTATTTCGAGAGAAATTTGACACCTTTCATGAGCCACTTAAAGGTGGAAGGCACTTACACGGACTATATGATGAATATTTTCGTCACCAAGACCTTCCCCAATCATCATACGATGGCGACGGGATTTTACGCGGAAACACATGGGGTTATAGATAATGAATTTTTTGATTCTGGGAAAGATAATATTACTAAGTATTCTTACGAACTGTATCATTACAACAACAATATTCTGCCTATTTGGGTATGTAGCAAGATGATAATTATATTACTTATATACTTAAGCATGTTTTACATTTTATTAACACATTTTTCGGTTTAACGATTTCAGACGGTTAATGAAAAAAGTGGCAGACGTAGTGGCACGATGATGTGGCCGGGTTCTGTGTTCGAATATCAAGGAACGTCACCTACTTTCGCCCAAGTGTGTTGAATTAACATACGGAATAATATACCTAGCCAACACACATATTTCAAATCAGGACATATGACGTCTTTAAGACGTCTTTATGATCCCAATTTGGGACTTTGTGTTCACTGGGTAGATATACTTAGATCTTAGAGATATCTATCGATTATAATAATAAAATATTTTAGGCTTTTAATGACACGATTTCCTGGGAGAAACGAGTTGATGAATTATTGTCGTGGTTTGTACATCCCACAAACCCGATAAACTTGGGGATATTATATATTGAGGATCCAGATTACCATGGTCACGCTACAGGAATAAATAGTCCTGAATTTAATGAAATTCTCAGAAAATTGGATAATATTACAAAATATATGCACGACAAAATTGATTATTATGGTTTGACAGATGATCTTAATGTGATTCACTTAAGTGACCATGGCATGGCATCAGTCACGATGGAAAGAATAATAAATTTAACAAATTACATCAATGCTAGCGATTATATATTCGTGGGAACTTCTCCGGGATTACATATCTTTCCACATCCTGGTAAGGCTGGTTCACGATACGATTTGTGTGGAATTATTGTCTTTGTTAAAACTTTGTTTTTTTTTAAATACGTCACTTAGGGAAAGAAGAGATGATTTATCAGAAATTGAAGTTTGCCGCGGAACAAACGAAAACGTTCAAAGTATATAAAAGAGAAGATATTCCGAAGAAGTATCATTATGGCGATAACACTCGTGTAGGACCCATTTTTGTCATAGCTGAAGTTGGATATGCATTTCAGAACCTTTATGATACCATAGAATATTATAAACGGAAATTTAATATTACAGGTAATTTTGTACTGGCCACACACTTATTGCTATATATGTACTATTTTTATATAACTTTTAACGTTGTTTCCCATTCAGTTAACAATCAGACAGAGTTTGGGCTGCATGGTTATAATAATGAAGCTAAAGAAATGCATCCATTCTTCTTTGCGAATGGACCTGCTTTTATGCCAAAATGTAAATTGGAGCCTTTTAACAATACAGATCTATTTCCCTTATTTTGCGAAATACTTAATTTGAAGTGCCCCATAGTTAATGGCACTTTATCTCACATAACAAAGTGCCTTAGGACACAATCGAAAGATATATCAATATCTACATATAAAATGTTCAGTAAGTATTTCTTTTAACAATGTATGTAAATAATAAATAAATTATTCTTTTAATAAAAACATGGATTTTACAGAATCTTAATAATATTTTTGTTTAGTTGCAGTCATCATAACCACCATGTTAATAGGAATTTCAGTAGTGGCGACAATAATTTATAGGAAAAAACGAAGATTAGCATATAATTATAGGTAAAGAACAAATACATGATGATAAATATTAATGGATCGATTTTCTTGACTTGTAGCAGTTTTAAAAATTTGAATTTTTTTCTCTTTCTTTTTTATAATAAATTTGCTACTCTTTTATTTTGTTTTATCTAAATAACAAAACTCTTGTAGCATTAATAAGATTTAATAACAAAATTATTTTTATTTTTCAGGGAATCGTATTATACGTTGGGCGAATAAGATATTACAATTTATAATAAACATAACATTATACATCTTAGTTAGGTTTTAGTTAGTAAATTAATCTAATATATGACAGGGATATTATACGAAAGCGATATCTATATAAATTATTATGTTTTCAACAATGAATAGTACAAATATAATTTTTTATCTCCTTGGATCTCCTCCATGTGTAAGGAAACATGTTCACTAGATATAATTTAGACATTAACGTAATTATTTAGTGTTGGTACAGATTTTTAGACATTTAAAATGTTAAGAATTTGTTAAATCATAAAATGGCATCATAGAATAGCAAATTCAAAATAATATATCTCATTAGTATTTATAAATATAACTTACTAAACTAAATATAACTTACTACGATATGTGATCTTAGTATTATAAATGTAACATTTCTGAGTAAATTACAATTATTAACTCCGTTTAACTTTTATTTTAGAACATTACTGGATGAATATGAAACTCAACAGCTTTGGGACGAAAGTTTAATACCCCATTTATGAAAAACTTTCTCTCAAATAAACACATAATTTTTAAAAAATAGGAACGAATTCATACTTTTTGAATTATTTTTTTTCTCTAAATAGTACACAATTTGTCCTTTTCTAAATATTGCATCACAAAATAGAAAACCTTCGCGTTGATTTACGTCAAGGATTAATTAAGCAGTTTTTAAATCTCCTTTTCCATTTATTATCCGATAATGACTCGTGTTGTCGAACGGATTTATCGCAGAATCGATCGCGAGCAAGACACGTAATGGAGGCAATTTGCATTGAGTTATTCCACGTGAAAGCTCTTACGATACTATTTGCAAGATCTCCTGACAGGTGAAGCGAGATGTCATTACATATTTGAGGCAATGGCTTTGAGAAGATATAAATAGCGAATATTTTAATATACGTATATTTCATTTGTAGAATTGCATTAGATAATTTCCCAGCAAACACAGAATACACCGAGTGAGCAATTTGATAGCAATTATCAATGATATTTTGCAATATTATTCTCCATTGTTATAGATTAATTCAAGTACATCGTAGCGAAAGTAAGCGAAACTATATCAGATGCTTTGTGTTAATAAAAATATATAAATTTAGAATTGTACTTGGAGAATTGGAACTATGCATTTACTGTATAAAATTATGCATACACTGAAATGTTCCCCGACTGTAAAACGTTCCCTGATGAATAAGATTAATTACGTATGCAGAACAACATAGTCGTATCGATTAGAATTATGTATGAAACATGTAGATAATGCTCGAGGCTCCGTTTGATTCATTTATTTCATGCCAAAGCGACTTTGTACAATCGTCATTAACGTGGATATGACGGAATTAATCGACGAAGAAGGATATACCTCGCATTCCAATTTTACTTTTCTTCAGCAGCGAATAACGTACCGTATTATCATCTTGTCTGCCCAGCAATTTTTGTATAATTGTACACTATAATAAAATTTTCATTATTATACGTAAAATATTGTGTATGTGAATAAGACTTATTTGGCCTCGTAATATGAGTTGTTATCTAGCCATTTATGTCGTTCGAAATGTTTATATTAATTCCTTTCATGACACCAAAGTCTTAAGAATTAATTGATTTTTTGGTACGAGAAAGTTAAAATGCATATCTATACGCCAGAAAAAATTAAACCACATTACCGAACATATAAAGAAGAATTATGACTTTGAAAATTCGATATTTATAAGTGACGTTATCGAAAAAGTCTATTTTCCACATTTCAATGTAATAATTTGTTTATCATCATTGTTTATCAAATATCTTAAGATATTAAATATTAACTGCGCTACATATTCGCTAAACTCTATACTTTCGATAGTGCCGATGAAAATGCAGAGTCACCATATATTTAAACAAAATGTTTATGTTAAAAGTTGACCTGAAATGTGGTTTAGATGAATATTTTTAATGGCGACTTTCAAGGAATTATTTGGCAACGCTGCAAGTTAATTGTGCGCTCATGTCACATTTCAGTTCATCACGTACGGTTTATTATCAACTATTTATTATGTTTAAAAAAAAAATAATCCAAAAAATTGCCTTTTATTTTTGCCCACATTACTCCTCACTTTATGTTTCTTACATCACTCATTATTATTATAGAATCTCTCTTTGTGATAAAAATAAAAGAAAATGTCACAATATTCTTTGATTAATGAAATTGACACTTACATTATTGACACTTTTGTTATCAACTTCACATTTTACAATCGGCGTCCTGTAAAGCGCAGCGTTGCCATATTATTGTTCTGACAGTAAAATTTACCAAAAAATGAAAAATTTCTAAATACACATACCTAATATTTTCACTTTTTTCTTGTAATTAAACATAATAATCAATTATAACTTGATTTTATATAAGTTTAATGCAATATACAAGAGTTTGCTGAGGCCCTGCTTAAGCTCCTACAAAATACGCTCCTCCGTGAAAGGAATACCTTAAACTATCATGTATTTTTTGCTTTAACTGGAAATTGTCATTACATTTATATACATAAGACAATTATTGGCAATTATTATTGCATTTATATCCAAAATTTATAAAATATATTTATAGAATATAATTTATTCACAATTATTGCAACCTATACCATACGCATTTCCAGTGCTTTTTCGAAAGAGTATTGTAAAATTAACGATGTTCTTTGTTCTTCAGAGTATAAGATCTCGAATGCTCACTTAAGGAAGCGGAAAGTTTTTTTATCAGCTTCCTTTTTTATCAGTCTTGTATATAATATTGCGATAAATTGCTCGCGCAAACAGCGCGAAATATTAAAATGGAGAAATTTAATCGCATCATGACAATTACTATCGTATGTAGCTATAAGGCGTAAATTAAATTACCCATATTTTCAGCCTACTGAAAACTTTGTAATTACGATTAATAATCGCAAATGTAGTTACAATTACAAATTGAAAGAGTAAAAATTCTACGCGTCACTCTATAATATATGTGATGTCTTTGATGCATATACATATAATCGTTTCTTTGCAAAATTTTTTTATCTCTTATATCGCACAAAAACAATCCTATATCAATGATTTACCTGCCTAATATTATGGGTGTTACAATCCCGTGATAAACAATATGCTACATGAGCTTTTTGAAATAAAATATCAAATCGTGCAGATATATATAAGGACTGCCTTTTTTAAATTGCTTTTGAGATTGCTATTGCTATTGATGACGTAAATGGAAAATTTTTTGTATGTAGCTCTGAAAATATGATACAAGAATATATATTATAGAAAACTATACAAAATGAAATTGTGCCAACCACGATTTGATCAAATCAAAATGCTGATTAATATCTTAAGTATAAGTGAGAACTTTGCGAACGTATATATCTCTTCTGACTCACCGGGTCAATTACTTCATATTTCTCGACGCAAGCGGAAATATATGTTCCTCAGAATATAAGGTTTATACATGAAACCACGAATGGAGTTTTATGTCAGCGGATTTCATAAATCGTATCTTTATCAAGTGGGATTTACGAACCCGCATCATCAGGAGTGATTTAACGTTCGGGCGTTTGTATAAAAGTGACGTTTTCTCTTTATTTTCGTGCACACTCTCCATCGGCAGACAGATCTTAGGAATCGTAAAAAAAGTAAGGAAGTAATAATTTGGTCACGTTAATCGTCACGTAATTATGATATCCTTCACGTGGAACGTTAGCTAGATTTCAAACAAAGTCTTCTCTTTAACAAGAGTGATTATTTGACCAAACTGATGTTTAATATCGTCGAGTTACATTAATTTATTCGACGTTTTGACACTAGTTTTGTGTCCTTATCAAGAGTTTACTAAAACAACGAAGTCATTACATAAAAAATATATCGCACAAGGAACAAAGAACGTAGAAAGGGAAATAAATACCTGTCCCATATTAAAGATTCTTCTTCTTCTCTAGCCTGTTTTCATCCACTCCTGGACATAGGCCTCTTTCATTTCCTTCCATGTCTTTCTCTCTTTCTCTCCATTAAAGATTATAGCCGCACATATCTTTTGCAGTTTTAACACTTTGTCAAATTTCAATGTGAAGGATCCGCGACCCATCCTTAATTAATCGTGCGATGTAGCACAGAAACAATACATAACCAGAACAGAGACGTGCGAGAAACGTCGTTCCGAGTCGGAGGATGGAGTCTAACTTATTTGTAAATACCGAATACGCGATTGCCGGGTCACCGGAAGAAAAACATACACTCGAAAAGAAAACTATTATGTGGATCTTATAATTCGGTCATATAACGGGTTAAGATTTTCCGTGTTTTTTTTTTAGATTGATCGTATTGTCGTGTTTTTTAATGTAAAAGATCTCCGCTATCTCCCTCTTCCTTACATTTCTCTCTCTATGCAAAACCTCATATTATAAGATCCGCATAACAGTTTTCTTTTCGAGTGTATGTTTTTCTTCCGGTGACCCAATCGCGTATTCGGTATTTACAAATTAGTTAGACTCCGTCCTCCGACTCGGAACGACGTTTCTCGCACGTCTCTGTTCTGGTTATGTATTGTTTCTGTGCTACATCGCACGATTAATTAAGGATAAATCGCGGATCCTTCACATTGAAATTTGACAAAGTGTTAAAACTGTAAAAAATATGTGCGGCTAATCTTTAATATGGGACAGGTATTTATTTCCCTTTCTACGTTCTTTGTTCCTCGTGCGATATATTTTTTATGTAACATGACTTCGTTGTTTTAGTAAACTCTTGATAAGGACACAAAACTAGTGTCGAAACGTCGAATGAATTAATGTAACTCTACGATATTAAACGTCAGTTTGGTCAAATAATCACTCTTGTTAATTTCCACTGACGAAGAAAAGAATTTTATATCTTCTCTTTAAGTACAATAAAACAAATGGTATCTCTTATCAGCAACAATGTTATATCATTTTCTTTGTTTTTAATTTTAAATTGTAATTTATGCAAACAGTTTTTAATTGTACCTTTGGAATTCATAATTATTACTATTTTACATATTATTTTTGTCTAATAGGAAAAAGTTAGCAATACGCTAGCAGTTTATCTGTCGATTTGAACAGAATATCGTAGCAGATTGACATCAACTGTACCCATATATTAAGAAGGTTGAGACGCGCAAAAAGTTTAAAAAATTCTCTTTAAAAAAATCAACGTTATATATACAATTCCTTCGTTATACGATATATGTAGATATGTAGATATACGATATAGGGTGTAACAAGATCCATGAGATAAACTTTAGGGAATGGTAGGTTTTACCAAAAGAATCAATTTTTGTTAAGGAACCCTTGTCCTATATACGACGCGTCTTTGAGGGTTACACCTCTGGTGTATACTACATCACTCCAGTCGATATTAATAGGAAGAAGCTAATTGAAAGGATCATGAAGGCTTTGATCAAATCAGGAATAATATTACAATATTTCAAGCAGTAAGAAATGCAATATGCTACACAGATATGATAAATATAATCAGGTGCAAGGCAGGTACTTTAATCACTTTTTGTAATATATATACGTTTATTGACTCCCCTCAGGGTTGCAAGGCGTTTTGAAGGGACATTCCCAACAACCCTTTACAAACTTACACAACTCTTATTCTACCTTATCACTAGTCCTTAACACTTTTTGTAATAAAATGTGTAAATAAGATTAAAAAAAGAAAAAACAGCAAAAAAATACAAAATAGTTATTTGTGTAACAAGTGCGGGAAGTTGAGAATTGGACACGAGTGCGGAGTGGACGCACGAGCCGAAAGCGAGTGCGATCACCCGCACGAGTGTCCAATTCTCAACCCGCACGTATTAAGCGGGGAGCACACACTTCTGCACAACGCATAATGCGTAAGCATAAGAAAATCGATTGGTCCATACACATGTGCATAAGGAAATAGACCAATCAATTTTCTTATGCTTACGCATTATGGGTTGTGCAGAAGTGTGTGCTCCCCGCTTTACACACCCTATTTTATATTACAAAGTGCGTGGAAAGTGGCCCATTATTGCGCGCGCGTCATCTGTGCGACGGATTGCCGATTCCATACACGAGTCAAAACAGTGCGGTAATGTTTACATTGGCGATGGCGGCACCATCCAACGATCCAACATGCTTGACTTTATTTTACAAACGTTCAACTCCTTTCATCCCAGACTACAATTTACTCTAGAAGAAGGAGTTGACAACAGATTATATTCCTTGACGTTACACTCATTTTACAGAACAACTACATAAGGAGGATGTTAAAAAGAGGCCATTTTTGGCCCGTTAGTGCAACGTGAAAACGTACTAGAGAATTGTTATTTGGACTATTTAAGAAAAGAAAATAACATTTATTTCATTCTAAAGTGGTGGGAACATGCGGTTAGAATAAGCAAAGTTTAGCTCGTTTTACCCTTTGACGACAAAGCATGTACGCATAATTTCTGAACCAGATTAGTGTGGCAACGTGGGAACTTTGCAATTGCAGGTGTGTCCAATAATGGCATCAATTCCAGCCATTGTTTTATCGACAAGCAGGTAGACAAAATACTTAACAAAATTAGAGTGTCTAGAACGTAAGCGAGCTTTGAATAGATTGGCATTCAAAAAGTCTACATCTATTCCGTATTTACGGTAGTCAATGTGTGCAGTTTCCTTAGCTACTTCAAACTCAAAATCTCCCGCTTCATTTAAGTGATCGGCATAGTAACTCCGCGCCATTTTTATTTGATATGTGCCACATGTGTACAATTGAAGCTGAGAATCGTCAAGTTGTGGAAAGAAGTCTATTTTTAAAATATGAGAAGAAATTATGCGTACATGCTTTGCCGTCAAAGGGAAAAACGAGCTAAATTTCGCTTATTCTAACCATGTTCCCACCACTTCAAGATAAAATAAATGTTTTTTTTTTTTCTTAAATGGTCCAAATAACAATTCTCTAGTACGTTTTCACGTTGCACAAGCGGGCCAAAAATGGCCTCTTTTTAACATCCTCCAATTTTGACTAATTTCATAAACCTACATTTTCGGAGAGATACCTTAATTATGACTCTCAACATCTCCTTTGTCAAAAAAGAGGCACAGTCATTTCACTTATAGATAGAGAGCCTTCCGTTTGTCTCATCCAAGCTTCCACCAAAAAAAATCTCGAGTTCGCGATTAACTGTTTGTAAATAACGGATATCCATTACTTTTCATTTCCAACATACTAAAAGAACGCATTAAAAGCTTAATCGCGTTACAGAATAAACATACTAACACTGACATAACAACTAACGACAGTGAAGACGTACCACGTCAAGCATATTTCGTTGTACCGTACATCCCGACAATATCAGAACAATTTCCCAATATAATTCGCGATCTAGATACAAAAATAGCTTACACAAAAGCTTAAATAAGCTTAGAAGATTTATCAGGGTACGTACATATTCCTACCGGATCACGTAATAATGTAGTGTATAAAATTTCTTGCAAAGACTGCGATGCGTCTTATGTCGGACAAACAAAAAAGGCTTTTACAAACGAGATTATCTGAACACTGGAAACATATTAACAAAAATACTACACAGAAATCCGTAGTGACAGAATATAGACTAAACAACCATGAATTTGACTGGAATAACGTCGAAGTCTTGGATGAAGAACAATCATATGGAAAAAAATTAGTTTCTGAAATGATATTTATAAAAAGACAGACTAACGGCCTTAATTTACAAACGGATGCAGAGAGTCTCCACCATGCGTACCTTCCCATTATAAACAAGCTTCCAAAAGTATAACTGTAACGTGTTGTTTAGAACTTATTATTTATACAAAACTTCCGTGACATTGTTCTTTTACACTAACGGTCAGTCGTTATCGAATGCTCATGACAGACAGTTGTCTCTTACGGATGGAGAAGGTGAGTGGCCTCCATAAAAAATTAGACCCACATTTATAAAATTCAACGATTATTTTCACTTCAGTGCTCCTTTTTATGGCTGGCACCTAGAGGAGACCACACATAGAATGTCTTGTCACCTGTGAATGAGTGCTCACCGACGTGTCAAATTAAACATTTACATTCTACAACTCACACAGCACAGTATGTATTAAAATCTACATGTATAAAGCATTGCGATTTCTATCCATTACTCAATTTGTAATAATACTCTGTTTAGTTGCTGAAGATGGTCCGAATAAAGACCGAAACGTACGTCGTTTAATTCCATCAAGAATAAATATAATTTCGCACCGTCAACAGCGATTATTGGCTCTTAATTAGCCCGTTTCCTTCCACGTGTGGACATCCAACAGAGCCTTATCTCTGCAATTTTAATATTATTTCTGATTTGATAAAAAACCCTCATGATCCTTTTAATTAGCTCTTCTCTAGTATCGACTGGAATTATATACACCGGAGCGTAGCTCCTCAAGAACGCCTCGAAGGACAAGGATTCTTTAACAAAAGTCAATTTTTTTTGGTGGGACCTACCATCTCTTAAAGTTTGCTCTATGGATCTTGTTACATACTGTATATACGCGAGTTACTTATTTTATAATGTTACAGTTTTAATAAATAAATTGCTCATCCGAACGATCAACTACTGCACGATTGCAACGATTCAGGCAACTCGGCACGATCGATAAATCACAGTGATAAACTTTCAGATTTGTCTCCAAGATATTTATATAAAACTGATGCAATCCAGCGATCGCACGGAATCATTCAGCTAGATGAATTTACGATTATCTGAAGTCGCGATTGCTCTTCTGCTCGAAACTATAATACATACTCTGTATAAAACAATCATCTTATTAAGCATGTATTCTGCTAGCAGAGTCTGCCGACATAATCTGATAGCAAATTTTATTAGCAGAAGTTAGGTAAAATTTGTTATTTCGTAATTTACGAGGATGTTTAAAATATAAACGGGAATTTGTTTTCTATATATGTTATGTATACAATACTATGCCGAGTACCGGAATGTTTCACATACTACTTTTTATTATAATTCTCCTCGACTGCAGTGTCTTGTCCCATTATTCTCGAAACTTTCTAAATCAAAGAAAGTTTTAGGTAGCTTGTCAAAACAACTCTGCACAGTTTCAATGACCTCGTCATTATTGCGCATAGGTATCTTCGCACTGATCGGATACTTGTACTAACTATGATGACTAATTTTGTACTATTTCTCTTCATTTAATTTCCTTCTTTGTTTAGTTGCCACTAAGCTTGGTAAGTAAGCATAAGTTTCCTTTTATCATTACAACATATAATCTACTGAACATTATAGCTCCTTTTACTTTTTAGACTTACATGTGCTTTTCAACGAAGAATGCATGCAGTGTTTGTTACTACAGTTATTTTTGATGAGTTCTCATCATAGAAGTGTACTTTACTTTTGACATCTCAGTTATTTTTAAATTCTTGACTTATCATGTTTAACTTTGACTTTGGCTTTCCGATTAATCATTCCAACGCTTTGAACGTAAACCTCATTTCGATTTTCTTTTGTCAATAGGATGTAATTATTTTATTTTTATTCTTTTTAATGTGATTCCTCTTGGTGTTTCGTTATAATGTTCTGAAGAAGTCCAAGTATGGTTCGAAACGTTAACAATTTTATGCAACTTTTAAATTTTTAATAAACAACTATGTTTTAATTTATTTTTTACCATCCTTATTTATTGCTCCAAAATTTGCCGTCTGTCACTTTTATTAGCTGTTATTTTTGTCGAGCGTAATATAATTCTTTTTATCATTGTGATATATATTTCTTGCTTCCTAAAAATTCCTTTAGTGGTCCGATTATCATCTGTTTGGCTCGATTACCTCTATGTATGTGCAAAGTTGGTTTAAGGGTGTTCTAAAGAGTTAGTTAAAATGTAAAGAAGTTGACGAAAATTTAATATCATATTGTGTATTCTCTTTCAAAGTTCGGGGCTAAATTTCAAATCAATTCACAATTTAGATAAAAAGTTATCAATTTTTGAATATCCGTTTTACAAAGGGTTTTACAGAGAAAAGTGTAAACATTAAAAAATGTAACCAATATAATAATATTTTACACACAAGCAGATCATCAACAAACAAAAATATAGCAACAAAATTTAAAACAATTTACAATTTTTTTTGGAAAAAAAATAGTAGTAGGCAACAGTTATTTACAGTCACTAAATCTACGTCTTTTACGTTCTATTAGATGTTCCGTAACTATAATTTATATATATTTTTTTGTCTTTAAATTCCTGGAGAATTAATATCAGAATTTTTAATATTTTCTGCATATACTTTTGGTTGGGACGGTACCTATAGAACATCCTTAACAAGCTACTTAAAAACATTATTTAATCTGTCTTCGACAGATTTGGCTATTATATCTAAGTAATTACCATTAGTTTTTCAAAGCATCTCTTTATGCTTTATCTGTATTGTTTTATGTTACGTATTATTTTTCTCAGTTATTCCGAATAGAACTAAACCCTAGAGTTTAACAAACAATCGTAATAATAAAAAGAAAGATTATCGCAACACGTACCCCGTACAATTAATTCGTAGTGTCTCCAGCGCGTATATAGTGTTTTAAAACTATATTTCTAAGTGGACATTGCGCGTTAACCAGGGATATTCAATCGATATCCAAAAATACCCACCGCTTGTCCATGCTATATGGAACGTGCGCGATGCTGGAAAAGAGAAGAAGCCAACGCCGGTGGTTCGAGCATCAGCATCATCAGCAGCAACAGCAGCAGTAACGGACGAGGGCGATCGATGTGATCCGTGGCGCGTTCAATGCCATGCACACTTGGAGAACATTGAATTGTGTTCAGTAACAGAGCCGCAGTAGCAGCAGAGAAAGAGAGAGAGAGAGAGAGAGAGAAAGAGTGAGAAAGAGAGAGGGGGTATACCCCACGGTCGATGCCTATAGTATATAGCCAGCTACGAACGCAACAGATCGTTCCAGTCGTTGTCTTTCGTCTCAGGATTTGCTAGCTTCCTTTTTTCGCCTATTATTATACATGTCCTCGGATTAGCCTCGATTCTTCCGAGGCCTCGCGCGATACATTCCCACAATGTACACAGTCACAGTTTAATCAAATGATAATCTAACTAACCGATTAGTTTCGCCGTTTTGGTTATCGCGATCGAAGTGGTGCTCGTCGTGCTCGAAGAGATAGTGGCCGGCGATAACAATTCGTACCGTCGCAACAAGCAAAGATTAGGGAATCTCCGATATGTTCTCCGTGACGTAGGACGGAGTCTGTTCGCCGTCGCCGAGCGGAAGCTGGGGAGGAGTTTCGTAATAAATAAAGTGCATCTGTTTAGCATAAGTATTTCGTTGCGCCGCGTCGCGCAAATTGGCCGTTTTAATTGTGCGCGCGTGGCGCAGCATCCTGAAGGCTGGATCCGAAACGCGCACGCAGCACGAAGAAACTGTTACCACCCATCTTCTCCCGGGGAACATCGGAGGTCTCGGTCGACAGTGATATGCCGCCGCAGGAGAAGTTTCCAGTGTCCGCCGGGGTTTCCGGGAACTTGTCCCCGCAGGATGCGAGCCCCGACGGGGGCCTGTCAGCCTCGGCCTCATCCGACGGGCTTTCGTCCGTCAAGGGCCGCAAGAGCGGCGATGATCAGGATGACCAGGAGCAGCCTAAGGACATAGACTTCGACGACTTGCTGCCGCACGTAGGCGAGTTCGGCACCTATCAGAGAATCCTGTTCGTGCTAATGATACCGTTCGCCTTCTTCGTCGCCTGGGTGTACTTCTCGCAGATATTCATCACCCTCGTGCCGGAGAAGCACTGGTGTCGCGTGCCGGAATTGGAGAACCTCCCGGTCGAAGAAAGGTATAGAATGGAAATTGAAGTCATCGTCGCGTTTTTATGCTTTAGCGATGGAAGAGAAAAATGTACTGATTATTTCGAGAGAAACAATAGAAAGCAACAAAAAAATTATAGTGATATTAGCGTTTCTCGCCGAATTAAATCTGAGAGGAAATAACGTACAGATCAAGAGACACGGTAGTGTCTCGCGCCAAGTACCTACACGCGCAGCGCGAAACACTACCTGTATATTTACGCGCGAGTATATTATTATAGTTTCGTCGGACAAATTTTCCTCTCACTTTCCTATTTTTGACACCAGAGTAAGAATTTACTCCAAAACAGATTTTGGATCGTTGAATGAATAGTATGACAACTCATTGTTTATACGATATTATCATATTAAATATTTGAAGTAATTACATGTTTTTTTTATGAGAGAATATTATTACTTGAGATAGCATAATTTTTACACATGAACTATTTTGATATTCGAATATTTCTTTCACGCTTTGGCACATGATTATTTGAGCGTGTTATAAATTACTTATCTACCGCTTAAAATTCACAATTTTGCGTGAATATGGTTCGTAAATAAAGCGCAAAATGAATACAGCACTTAGCAGTATCAACGTGATCATTGAATGATAATTCATACTCTTATCACATCTCCTCTCTTATCACTACTTGCATTGCTTAACATAAAGCATGAAATCATTCAAGTTTATCGTGGTAATCGCCTCTTGTCGATTCATAGCAGATTAGAGCAACTGTAAAATATTTAAGAACCATTTTGATATGTGTTTGAATATTTCTTTCACGCCTTACTATTTGGCACGTGATTATTTGAGCATATTATATAAATTACTTATCTATTACGATATCCGCTTATTCACATTTTTACGCGAATATAATTCGTAAATAAACCACGGAATGGATGTAGCACTTAGCAGCTGTATCAACATGATCACCGAATGATAATTCACAGTCTTATATTTCCTCTCTTATCGCTACTTATTTGCTTAACACAAAACGTAAAGTACATCGTGATAATCATCTACTTGTCGATTAAAAATAGATTAGTGTGAGATATTAATTTGATAAGGTATTAAAACAAGAGATTTCGATAACGCTTCTTGTCTACCAGGCGACAAAGTTCTTGATGAGAATACAGGACAAATGTTTTTTTTTCGATATAACAATATGTTCACATTCTAACTTCGCTAAAGAATAATAGAGTTTGTTGTAAATGCATAACGATACAGATAGTCTCCTTACAGTGACCGCGCATGTACGTTAACACAATAGGAGACGAAACTTTTCATCAGTTCATCAGAAACGCGAAGAGCGTTCGCGATAACTGGTTTTAGAATTTTTAAATACTGCTTTGTCTCTTCATTATGCTTATGCAACTGCATTTTCATAAACATTTCTCTCTTCCTTTTCCTGTTATTTTTCTTTTTAAAAAACTTGAGGACCGGTCCGTCATAGTTTATTCTCGCATTTCGATATACCATATATCTGTAACCACTTTTGCGGCAATTCGAGCGGATTTTATTCTGCGTTACGACTACCGGTATTCAGCAGAGACCGCGTTTTCCCGCGCGGTTAATTGTTCACGCGAACAAATATACCATGAACAATCGAATTACCCGGAAGACGTAGAACCGGTGATTCACGGCTTGCGATTTACTATATATTTTCTTACTGCGAAAGCTTGGTCAGCGCGTTTTATGAATTATCGAACACAATGCTAGATGTAAATTATTTATTACATAATCGACTATGCATTTGCCTTGTTTGAAAGTATTCTTTAGCTATTTCCTAATTATTTAGAATCATTTTTTCAATTATAAAGAAAAAAATCTTTCTAAACGCTATGTGTAGAAGTGTCTAGAATGATTCCGAGATAAACAGAAAAACACGAATGGAACGCTATAGTTTCACTTAAACCCACTCTAGGACGCAGTCTGTAATTTCCGTCAAATTTCAAGCAAAGTATATTTATAATTTATATTACATTTATAATATACTATATTATATTATATATTATAATATATTTAATTCTCCATATTTATATATGTAATTTCAAGATATATTTCATAAGTGATTGTATTTTTGTCTTTTCAAATGTTTTACGTATTACGCGACAGATAAAACTGTAAGTCGAATTCCATCTTAAATTCTGTCACGAATTATAGATCGTCTAAAGAGTTTTGCGCGATATATTCACGGCTTGTTTAGCCGCTGCAGTGTATGCAAATCTGGGCTATAACGACATAATGTGAGACGCGCTAATAACTCGTAAAAGCGCTCCTAATGACCCGTTATGCTGCACTTCAAGTAAACACGCATATCTCGTGGATTTTTTAAATAAAAAAAAGTAAAAAAGAGAAACAAAAGAGGAAATAAACGCGGCGTATGTATGTACAACGTGTAAACGCTATTCTCGGCTATTGTCACTGATGCATGTGTTTTTCCACATTCGCTGACAGCAAGCGTCGGCGATTTTTCATCTCCGATGATCGCAAAAGAACGGATGGAAACTGTACGGCGTGAAACGTATCGGTGTTTGTAGAAGTACGTGTCAGTCAGGGAAAGTATGGAAACGACGCGCGACGTCGAGACCTTCGCAATCACAATTCGATTGCACGATTCGGCACGACAAGGATTGTGCGATTAGTAATACCTGCGTGTTGGTTTAATAGCCTCCTTCTATCTCTCTGACGTCAGTTTAATGACGAGATAAATGACCGGTTGATGCCAGTTATTTTTTTTTCTGCAGAAATCCATAAGAAGTATACAGACAGCGGACGTGACCCGCGCTACTTATTATTATTACAGCACTTTCAATCGTTTTCAAATGGAGCAGCGATCATGCCACTTTATCCATCGATCCGCATAATTAATAGACCGATTGTAATGGTAGAATGACGTTTGTATTAAATGGAGTGGAAAAAATTTTTTAACGTGTCTGCGACGTGTACTTCGAGCGGAGAAGATTAGCGAGGGAGATATAATTCGCAATTATAAGCTATTATCTTTCTCCCACACATATAAGCCATAAATTGCGGCTAATACTTATTAGCTTAGCGCTTTAACGAGAATAAATTTATTACGAGTTATCGTCAAGTACACTCTTACCTCACTTGAAATTTTTCCGTCGTTATTATATTTGTGACGATCTTGGGCAAATTGCACGCACAATTTCGTTGTGCTCGTGCTAACGTTTTTGTAACTGTTAGTGGCAATTAGAAAATCAATAAGGCAAATATATAGATTTGCACAACGCCCCCGGCTGCCCGGAGGCCAGCACGAGTATTCGTGGATAATGAATGATAAATTTGCACGAA
The DNA here is from genome assembly GCF_003070985.1 of Temnothorax curvispinosus. NCBI lineage: Eukaryota > Metazoa > Arthropoda > Insecta > Hymenoptera > Formicidae > Temnothorax > Temnothorax curvispinosus. Next base: position 89,564 of record NW_020214555.1, read on the forward strand.
ACCTTCGTATGAGCAATGAGAGCGTGAACGTGAAAACTACTTGTGTAAGCCTTTCGACATAACGCCGCGCTAAAACCACACTGATTGCACGTGAGCGACCAGAAAGACGGTCCTTAAACAGGATGCTTCTGCGATGCATATTTCGATATATGTTTAATTAACCCTAGAACGCATGTATCATTTTTTTGACCTTCTAACGCATGACTGGGGGCAATATCGACCCCACGCTTTATTTGATCGTAAAACCGGTCCTACAGAAATAAAGGGCCTTTAAACCTACATGAATTTCTTCGTTTTTTAATAACGAAGAGAATGGTATGCGGTAAATTTAATTTTACTCAAGTTTAGTTAGTGAAAAATCCATTTAAAGACTCGACAATAATGTCACTCGCTAGCTCAGGAGCGTTTTTCAAAGTTCGCCTGGGATCGAAATCGACCCCTCTCATGCGTTCTAGGGTTAATACATACCATACATTACATTGCAAGTAAATAAAATTTATCTTCAAATATTTCTTGAAGAACCCATAGGTAAAACCTCTCTGTATATCAATATCACATGTGTTATTTATCTTTGGATAATAAATTATCGAATATTTTTTTATAATTATAAATATAAATTATAACATCCTTTAATTGCTCGAGTTTGACCTCTCAATTCTCTTTGTATTTACATTCAACGAGCTTCTGTATTTTTAATAAAATAAATTCTAAATGGCACAAAAATTGATATTTGTTGATCTTATAGAAGTTTTTGTATGTAAAAAAAATTATCTTACGACATTTAACCTGAAATAAAAAACTATTATAAGTGTTTTCAAACAGAATATGTTGATACGCAATGACTTTAACTGTGTAATTTTTTTTCTCAATAATATGTGCCTCTTAGCGCGTATATTTGCAGATTTACGATCCAATGTCGTAACTTTAATATTTTCGCGCGGCCAGTTACTAACTCGTGCAGAATGCTAGAGAGATGCTCGCGCAAGGATATTTATCAAGGATGAAAAATGTTGTACGTGCATTGCAATCGATGTCGAATGCGTCCGTTCGTTCGTGCAACTCTCGCCTAAAGGTCAGATTGCATGCGTTTTATTAACCAAAGGTATATGCACGCACTCGATAATTGGGGACCTTTATACGCGATAATTATTGCCGGCTTATAATCGTTTTCGATTTCCCGTCAGGATAATCCCTTCTGACCTTTTTGTTGGGTCAATGCTTGACATTTACTGGACATTTTCTTATTATATCGACCGTCTTTTATCAGAACTTTCCACATCTGCGTTGATTTCTGCCCTTGAATGGTATTTTTATTTTGTCATTCGATTTTTCAGAATCGCCCTGGCGATACCGGTCGGCGAGGATGGCTATTCCAAATGCACCATGTACGATGTGAATTACACGGAACTCCTATTGAACGGGATCAGAGAGGCGGATTCGAACTGGCCGACGAAGGGTTGCTCGCACGGTTGGGAGTTCAATTTTACCGACATCCCCTACGAGACCGTGGCGACCGAGGTAAGAGGAAAAGGAGAAAGCAGCGGAGGATGAGGATTGTGTGGGATAAGAATCATGACGGAAGAACGACGCTCTCTTCTCAGGGAGCGACGATCCTTTCGTTAAGCGTCAAAAACGCTTGTTCGCTTAATTGTTGCGCGAATTAGATATTTCAAGGTGGCTCGAACGCGTAGCAACGTGGTAGCACTGGTAGCGAACGGGTAATGGAGTTAAATATACGATGTAACGACTAACAAGCATTCATCAGCCGTTCGACAGCCAAAAGACAGCCGTATACTTGGCACGCATATCGCCGACGTGCAACAGATGTTTGCGTCGCGTTGTCACGCGAACTCGCGGCACGTGTGTGTATTCGCGCGGCAAGGACGGATCGAGAGTATATAAAGATATAAAGAGATACAATTTACACGCGCGATTGCACTGCGGAATTAAGGTAGTCCTTTCGCAGCACCTAGTCAAGTAACAGTCCGTCATGAGGTAATTGAAAACAAACATATTGCAACATCCCAATAATTATAATAATATAAAATATGATTTTACACGCACGATTTAATCGTATTTAATTATTTACTAATTAAAAAAATATTACAATAGTAGTGCGGTTGGACTCGATTCTAGGACTACATTAAGCAATTTCTCGCGCTTGTTGGACGGATTCCCGCGTTGCCTAGAAATGAGATCGCACTGCCGGTGCAGGTTTGAAAGCAATCGGTCTTTATCTCTTCCATAGAGAACGTACCCGCGCGGTTCCTCTGGTTTAGGCTTTGCCGGCCAAGAGGCAAAATCGAGAGTATTACTAAGTACTCTCTTTATATGTAAATGTATATATAACAGAAAAAAAAACAAATTTTTCTATTGATAAAATATTCAATATTAAAATGTAAAAGAAACTAGACATTTCGACCTTTTTTGAGATCATCATCAGCGGTATTTAAATATTACGATATTTATATAATTAAAATGTATGGTGCTTGTTTGAACAGAAAGAGTCATTTGCGCAGCAATATTTCTTAGGCGTTGAAATGAGGGTACGGTGTTGATTTTGTAGGCATGCGCTGGATTTATTGCTCGCATAACTCATATACATCAATATGCATGTCACTGACGAACGGAATATGTTGAGATAACTGTCATCGACAAAAAAGGGAACACTCGTCAATAAATAATTATATTATGATACAACAACAACAATAATAATAATACATATAATCCTAATAATTGTAATATTATAATATTAATAAATAATAATAATATTGTACAAAAACAGGCAGGGGCCTATAATTTGCCGACGCCTGTCTTACATCTCCGAATAACAGAATTCATTTTCGAGCGTCGACGCCGGGAAGTAAATTATTCGATCATAGATCGAATTATTCATTGCAGTTGGGATGGGTGTGTGAACACAGCGCGCTGCCGACGACCGCTCAGAGCGTCTTCTTTGTCGGCGCGATCTTCGGCGGCCTGATCTTCGGATGGATCGCCGACAGATACGGCAGAATACCGGCGCTGGTCGGCGCAAATGTCACCGGCTTTCTAGCGGGTGTCGCGACCGTTTTGGCCGGAAGTTTCTGGGAGTTCGCGCTGTGCCGGTTCTTTGTCGGCTTCGCCTTCGACAATTGTTTCACCATGATGTACATACTGGGTACGTATGTGTCGCGAGATCTTCGTACACTCAACTCTCCTAGAAACGAAGATTTTAAACGTCGCAGAATTTAGACATTTTTATAAAAGCCAAGCGGTGCTTTTTCAATTTAATCTATCGCACGTTAACCATGGAGTTTTTTATTTTTTTCCGACGCGATAATTGCTTGCTTGTTGATGATAAGCGTTATCAATCCTTCCATGTAATTTGTGACCTCAGCTGGAGGCGGAAGAAATCGCAGAAACCGCGCTCGTCGCAACAAGACATGCACGATTAAAGGCTAATAGTCATGATTTTTCGTTAATCATTAAGACGGTGAATCATATTTGCGAATAATAGAAATGGTATAATGACCTTGTCAAAGAAACGAGCCAATTAATATTTCCGAGCCGATCTGAAGACCTGATTTGCTAAATTCCGCGATTAACTTTTACGACTATATTATCTACTTAACTATGTAGACTAATTGCCTATGTATACTATAATTAAGAATCAATAAATTACCTTTTATTCGCAATATATCATTCGCTTAATTACTGCATGCCAAGACGCAATTGTCGCATCGAGTCTCGAACTCTTGGCCGCCTGTTGAAACCTACAACTAAGTATGTAGATTTTTAGCGACGTACTGGCACGTTGCCGTCAAACAAGATCGGTGGGATTCCAGACCGGAATTGATCGTGATCAGTTTTCCTTTCCACCGCGCTTATTATTAATTAGCGATTAATGAGAAATTCCGCTCGCGCGTTCTTTCTCGTATAGGCGTTCTTCCCACGTACGTGGTTATCCCAATTCGAACGTGAACAATGCCGTGCGCTAGAAACGCATCTCCTTGTATTCACTAAAGCGTTACGTCCAACCTTAACCCCATCAGCTATCGCGCTACAATCGTCGTTATTTCAGCGCAATTGTAATTAAGCTGATTAAATCGTGACATGATTAAATGTTTTCACAAGAGTTCTGGGATATGACTGATTTGCAGACAATTACATACGTTTATATATACATTCTAAATCGATATCGCTGTAAAAAGGGAGATACGATTCTCTTTGCCTTTCTTGTCCTTTCTTGCGTAATTATCTCGCGCCCGATTATCGCCGCCTGGCCTTGGCGATAGACCTGGCAATTAATCCGGCCCGAGTGATTGTCGGTCTGCCCGAATCGATCTCTAAGCGCCTGTTGAGTCACGACCGATTACAATCGCCGGATTCAGCTACCAGGTCAAGCTCGCCCGGTTTGACTCACGTAAGTCACGGTTATTGCACTCGCGCGTTTTGTCAGTTCCGTTTCGCCGATCTCGTCGGTCGGTGGAAGCGTAACCAATGTCAGAGGCACGTGCCGTTATTCGCTCGTTAAAGAAGCATTAAGTCGATCGTGTCTCATTGTTTTTCGAGAAATGTATTCGTTACGGGAAGTTTGATATCAATTTGCCTTTTTGAAGGACGAAGGAGATCGTGAAATCGCTCGATTCGTGTTTCCGCCGAATTCCTTACGCGTTTTACACCGCAAGCTGTAGTCGCGAAAAGTGTGCAAGTCGACACAGGTTTCACGATATAGTTACGCGAACAATTTTGTTTTATAAAAAATAAACTTGATAATGATTAATGGCATTTGACTTGATAATGATTTGACGGCACAAACATTGGTAATTTAGCTTCCGTAAATCAGCTTGTTCGTAATAAGAGAGGAGATTCGAGCTTTCAGAAGTCTTGAATATTAATATACGTCTTTTCTTTGACTACAAAAGTAGTCACTACTATTACTCAAAGCGTTTTTTTTTTAATTATTCAAGGAATGTGCAATCGATACATTTTGAAATCTGCAAATCGGTTTATATTGAATCTTGCAGCCTTGCGACTGTCGCTAAACACGCATAGATCAGTTCACTGATAATTTTACGCTTCACAGATGGATGGTAGCGTGAAGGTAGTGCATTTGAAAAAATGACCGCTCGTCGATCTAATTAAGATAATGTAAGTCAACAATAATGCGTTATCCTCTTAGCAAACAGGAAACACATTTCGTGGTTTAATGTTTAAGCTGTTACATGACGAGGATGATAGGAGGTCACGTTTGTCGGCTACAAGTATAACGAGAAGTTTGCGTTAACTATTAAGCTTCCTTGCGCTAACAACCAAGTATTATCTAAATTACAAGAAGCGAGAGATAGGCAGGTTTCTCGATGCATTCTCCGGGTTTCATCCTGAACGGCTCGCGCAAGGTCAGGGCGAAGGATACCATTATTCGCAGCATATAATAATTTAATATCATAAATCTATCCCGAGATTAGAGAAGCAACTGTCCGACTGTCCTCGAGAAAGCGTTCAAGATGACTTTTATTTAGAAAGTAAATTGTTACGTAAAAAGACATCATTAATATATACAGTGATTTAAATGCAGATTTTACTAGCATGATGTGCGTCACATGTTTTTTTTTAATAATTTGTGCGGTACATCTTCGATTTCGAGATCAGAGTTAGCGCTTCGCAGGTCGAACACGGCGTTCTAGATAAATTCTTCTTAAATATCTGATCTTTTCTTCTTCAGTACTGGAATACGTGGGACCGAAATGGCGCACTTTCGTGGCGAACATGTCGATAGCACTCTTCTTCACGTTCGCCGCCTGCATCTTACCTTGGATCGCGTACTTCCTAGCCAACTGGAGGCTGACTTGCATTACAATATCCGTCCCTCTGGCTCTGGCGGTGGCGGCACCCTGGTTGGTACCAGAAAGCGCGAGGTGGCTTGTCAGTCAAGGCCAAGTGGAGAAAGCCATTGGGATCTTGGGTAAATTCGAACGCATGAACGGCACGAAAGTACCCGAAAACGTCTATCAACAGTTCCGCGTAAGGATCGTTGCTCCCAGACAGCACGCATGTCTAAAAGATATCTTTACGATATTTTGGATATGCATGCTGTCTGGGTTCTTTTTTGTGAGGAGAAAAAAATTACGTCAAACTCATTGAAAAAAATTCACGTTGTAAATGACTGCTTTTGTTGGTGTAACAGGAAACCTGCGCCAGAGTATGCAAAGAGCAAGAGGCGGACAAGACTTACTCCGTGGTGGATCTATTTAAGAGTCCACGTTTGCGAAATGTTACGATTCTCCTCATTATTATCTGGTGAGTTATCCACATAATAAAAAATGCTTCTTCAATTTCAATAGATTCTGAGGCTGTCAAGTTGGAAATGCTTTAATAAATAGCGTTCAACAGACATTTCAGTATTATAGATTATAAGAGAAAATGTATGTAACATTGAATAAAAGATAATCATTTTTCGATATAACTATAAAGAATAAGAAGGTAAGGTTGTTCTTTATCTACATGTACCGATTATGTCCCGCAATGTAGGATGGTGATATCGCTGGTATTTGATGGCCACGTAAGAAACGTGAATAATCTCGGGCTCGACGTCTTTGTAACGTTTACCATAGCGGCGTTTACCGAACTACCCGCCGACACGTTCCTTACCCTCGTTCTCGATCGATGGGGTAGACGATGGTTGGCCTGCGGTACCATGGTAATTTCCGGAATTTTCAGCATTTGGGCAAGCGCGATTTCAAACAGTGAGTTATCTCTCTTTTTACCTAATAGATTATTAAAACGCCCGAAATAATAGCGTTCTAAAAAATTCATAAAATAGAACAGTCATAAAAAATTTAGGAAATTTTAAAATTAAGAAAGATTAAAATTAAAAATTAAAATTAAAGATTAAAATTGAAGATTGGGATGACACATAGCTCAGAGCGAAAATGATCGACCCATAAGTCGCGACTGTAGCAAGTCGCGGGTTTGATCCCTTATCTCGCATGGATATTACATAGTGCTCTATAAAAAGAACGTTTCAAAAATCCCATTGCAAACGGCAGTGGACGGTGATAAACTACTTAAAAAAAAAATAATTAAAAGTAAAGATTAAAATTACAGACTAGCTGTGGAAAATTACAGTTTTTCTTCTGATTTCCGTTTCAGATATTTATTCGGCTACCCTGGCGATCGTCGGTAGATTCTGGGTCAACATCTCATATAACATCGGTCTTCAGTATGCGGCCGAAGTGTTGCCGACAGTTGTAAGGGCTCAAGGGGTTGCCTTGATCCATATAATGGGATACGTAGCCAGCATCCTTGCACCCTTTGTCGTTTACCTGGACACTGTCTCGCCCATTTTGCCACTACTGGTTCTCGGCGTCATGGGCATTCTGGGCGGTCTTTTGACACTTCTTTTACCGGAGACACTCGATAAGGATCTGCCACAGACCTTGCAGGACGGTGAAGATTTCGGAAAGAATCAGAAGCTATGGGACATGCCGTGTCTCTCGAAGTAAGTGTCGAAGATGATTTTCTTTTACATTATTTCGATACAATTTTTACAATACCCGGCACTTTTTTCCTTCGATAAAATAATCGCGTTAAAAATAATTATCTTAATTATATATAATATCTATATTAGTTATAGATATTATACTTTAAAAAATATCTTTTCTCTAATTTTTTTTAAATGTTTATTTCAAATTGAATATATTTCTTATTTCTTAATTTCTCCTTCTTACCAAATATAATTTTTTAAGAAAAAGTAGCGCATATTATTTCCTGAGAGATATCGTATTCGTATATTCCTAGTTAGCCAAATCTGAAAAAAACATATTTTGTCAAGCGTCTGCAACAAAGAGTGGCCCCAAAATCGCACGTTTTTAGCCTATTTTGGTGGCCCTCGAAATTTGAATTGAATTGTATGCTAAACGATGCTATATGATGGGACATTAATCTAAAAAAAAATTTAAAGTTGAGCATAGGGCTAGTTTTGGAGATACGGAGGGGTCAAAGGGGCCAAATTCCCAATATTGTCCAAATACAATAGACACAAAAAAGAAGTTAAAACTTCTTTGATAATAGTGGTATTTTGAATAGAATTAGTCCGAATGGTTCTCTGATCACTGTACTAAAAATTCACCTCTTCCATTCCTGTTGCTTAATTTTTTAAAAGGGTAAACTACCCTTAAAAAAAGTTTTTGCCGAATTTCTGGAAAACGGATAGAGATACAAAAAAATGTTTTCAATGGAAGTTGTTTGTCTAGGAATTCTGCACAAAAAAAGTCAACATAAATATTCATAAAAAAATCATAAAGTATCATAAAAAAATATTTCTTTATACTTCTCTTATTTTATAGCACAGCCATAGCTTCATGCATTAATATCTATAAAACTATTAATATGTACCTAAACTAGATAGTGATGTAATAATTATTTGACACGTTTACGAGACAATGACTTGCTTATAATTTATAATGTGCTAACAAGGAAACCCACGAAAGTGTCCTTCTTTGATTTTGATGACCTTTTAGTATGTTGTTCTCTAAATGAAAATAAGGAACACGTATTTTTTTATACATGCCCATACGTGTGTTTAGGGGATAAATCACCCCTTTGAAGAAAATCAGTTTTTCTCTTTTGGGTCGAATACCTCCGAAACTATATAAAGGTAGACAAAATTTTTTTGAACAAAAATTGAATGGTTTGAAAAGCACTTTAGAATAATGACAAAATAAATTGTTTTATTTTAACTTTTTTTATTTTTATTAAAAAATAAAAATTAAAAAATTTTATGTCACACGTGCATGGAAAGTGGCCCATTACGCACGCGACGCGTGCTCGAAAGAGACACTTCTGTGGGTTACCTTGTTAAGTTATGTTTCCTTGACTTTAACATTGACTAGCAAACAGTAAGTAATCTAACATCAACATTAAAGTGATATAGTGACTGCTGACGTTTAAATCCCCCATCATCTTTAACTAATTTAATGGCATTCTTCATCGAATCAACTAGGTGTGAACTAGGTGCCATTCGTCGTCTTTCTGACTCGGTTTCTGACCATGATTCCTGTAAGAGGATGTAACAATTACATTAATAACTTTAAATTTTTATCAAAAAATAGTGTTAAATTACTTAATGTATGACAGGAAAAAAATTACAGTGTCTCAACTTGCCCCACGAAAATTTGTCTCAACCGACCCCACTATACAAATATTTATAAATTTATTCAATACCGCTATAACTTGTCATTTAAGTGCGGATCTCAAAGACTTAAAATATGCAGAAATGTCCTGCCCTTTTATAAGTTTTCACTGAAATGATAAGAATTATGACCAATACTAAAAAAGGCGTGACACTTAAAACTTATTTTAACTATACCTTTTGATGGTTCTTAAAATTGAAAGATTTTTGCGCCGCCATGCCTGGCCACAAACGTCAGTGTGAATATGAAAAATTTTGCGAACAATGGCCCTTATTTATGGGCGCTGGTATCGATCCGCTGGCGATCACCTTTTTCAAGATATCAATAAGTGTCTTAAATCTGCCCCATGTCTCAATCTGCCCCACCATACCCTACTTTTAAATATGTTATACTTAAGGTAATACTTAAAAGTATAAGCATGGTTGAATGACCAATTTGCCGTTGTGTTATGCCGTGCATATTTTTGCTCGGTTTTTACCGTCTGTTTGCTGTTAAATTATGCTAACAAATTTTGTGCAGTTTGCTCTCATTTTATGAACAGCAAGTTCTTCAAACAAAACACTAGCCTAACGAGAACACATCAGATGGTACAGATAGTTTTGATGCAAAATTTTGATTGAATTTGTTGCTAATTTGCAAGCGTATTGTTATCACTTTGCTCAAGGGTGCTTTTTCTTTTTAGAAAAAAGCCTGACGTGGAGGCGCCGCCAGTGGCCGTCTTCCGGTCCTTCGAACGCAGCAGTTTCCGAAGTTCAATGAGAGCATCTATTCGCGGTGAGACCCTGAGGAGCAGCATGATACAAAGATCGAGCATAAGATCACGGAAAAGCGTAAATGCGGCCACGGAAGAGAGCAAGTGCGGAGAGCTGAAGAGAGCGAAGAGCAAATGAATACTTCGAGACACGCTGCCCTGATTCTTTCTCTCTCTCTCTCTCTCTCTCTTTCTCTCTCTCTCTCTCTCTCTCTCTTTCTGTCTCTACCGTTGTTCTTTCCTTCAGAATTGTGTGATACCGCGGAGCTATCAAAATCAAATTATGCATACACCTGTATCTATAACCGTCAATGGCAGTTTTAGATCGACGAAAAGACAAAATGGAACGTTACTTTCTAACCCGTTACTCTATTAAAGTTTACTTAAATAGAGGAGAGGAAGGTTGTTGCAATTAATTTTAAATATTGACAGTAGAGAAGTATAGAAATGTCAATTAGAACTTAATCAGAATTCAACTAAAACGCTCTAATTGGCCGGTCTATTCCCACTCAGCAGATTATGCCCCTTACGATTTTCTTTATTATATTATTCTAAATTCTATATGTGTGACGTTCTTGAAATCTGACTTGGATTTCAAGTAAATAGATAGGGACTCTTACTCCCAGTCATGTAGTATTAACGCGAAGCTACAGATTTTTTTATTGCGATTCATACTTACATATATATTTTTACCACGCTTGTATTTAATAAGAGGAAGAAAAATCGGTGTCGTGAAAGCTTAGAAACGCGTGACGTTTTGAAACTCTTATCTGTTCCTTACGAAATGCGCGTCCTTCGAGGGAAAAAGAAAGAAGAGAAACTTTCAGATGCGAGAATATTTTCAGACGGTGCGTTCCGATTAGATGAGAAACAGATGAAAGGCAAATGTGTACTCGAGACAATGCTGAGAACGGTTCGTGTGCATTTTACATAAATTGATCGCGTTGCTGCAGCTGCGACACATCACTGTTGCTCACGTTCACACGTATAGTATGTAATACAACAATGTACATAGCGAATGGGAATCAAATTTTTGAGTTATATCAAACGACGCGATGGACTGCGCATTGAATGCGAATTGTAGATCGCGCGTCCTGAATGGGAAATTTTCGGATATAGCAGCTTTATTGTGATAATGAACACGCGTATCGACGCCGACGTCTTCCCGCCGTTCAGAAACGCTCCTAGAAATGCTTTTCGCTGAAATTCATCAGAGATCTCGAGATTTGTGTACATATACAGTATTTTATAATGTAAATATAAGAATATTAAATTAATTTGTATGTCCCGCTGATCTGTGTTAATAAATGTAAACTGATATTCAGTCGGATAGATAATTACCGCCATTACCGGTCGCCTTTGATTAAAAGGCGCTGGTATTGCTCTGTGACGAAGGTGCGATCATTAATGAACGGTAACAACTATCGACAGTTTCTCGATCGCAAATGAGAGAGTTATATATGTTATAGTTTAATTGTTCCATGCTATTGCATTGCAATTGACGATTATCGTCGACTCGGCAAATGTATACGCTAATGTAATATCGACGAAATGTTGAATACAGACATTGGGGTCATTCATAAGCCGTGTATGCGTATAATTTAAGTTATCTTATCACTGCATTGCGGTCGCCCGACAATTCATCAGTGCGCGTGAAATTTCAGAATCTGTTCAACGAGACCACGATTCGTCACATTCTAACGCTTAGAACCCGAGAAGCGCGCAACTTTTTGTGCTATCTCGATTTTTTTGACCTTGAGATTGATAACGAATAACGATCTATATAACGCGCGTCTTATTAACGTTACAAGGTATTTGCGATAACGTGGATCGCTAATATCTGGCACAATTGGCATCGTTCAAGAAATTTACACACTCGTACAGGATGGCTCGCGTAATCATATTAAGCCACAAAAAAAAACGAAAGAAATTATTTTGTTTCCGAGGGAAGCAAGTACTCAAATCGTCTTTTGTTAAAATTTTTTTATCAAAATTAAATGGAAATTTAAATTACGAAAACCTTTTCATTTAAAGAGTATTTATTTTTTCTTTTCCTTCCTTTAAATGTACGATATTAACGTCGTGGGTTTCACTAACGTCGCATTGTACCCGACAAATTATAAATAAGGCTAGTGATATGCTACTTTTTTTCACATATAATAACAATAATCTTTAATACATTTATATAATCACTTTTCACAATTTTTTAATTTTAATTTATTAATTTAACTTATTAAGGAGGTATTCTGGTTTGAAAGGTCGTAAAAAAAGATACTTTTCAGGAATTTTTTATAGGAAAACGAAAAAAGCGAATAATGTTAAACTTTGCAGGTTCTTTTAGCCTTATTTTAAGAATGGTATATATTTATTTTTTAAGTAACAAAAATGCTCTTCTTTTTTGTTTGCTTATCCTGACCACTATCAGCTCGCAAAAAAGATGGCACGGTGTAAATGATTCTAGCTATTTCAGGTATTTAAAATGCAAAAACCAAAATTTTTTTATTCAGAAAAAGTGTGGCTACCGTCTAAACTAGAATAAACATTATACGTTTATTAGATTTTTTGTAATAAAATATTAACAAAATTTTTTTTTTAAGAAAAACTAAAATATTTTTAATAAAAAAACCGCCATTTTGTCTAGAATAAAAATATTGGTTCAGTTCTAGTTTAAAATAGCCATATTTTTCCTAAATAAGAAAATTTTTTACGACTTTCCAAAATATGCCCTTAACGGAATTTATTAATTAAATTAATTAATAGTAATTTTTTAATTCTTTGTACTCCACTGCCGTCGCTACAGCAATATGCATAATTTAAATAAATAAATTCATAAACGTTTGTAATCTTTTCCTTTTAAAACAAAACTTTCGGTTTTTAAAAGTTTTGTACAAGTTTGTTAGAATTGCTGATTTGATCGGATCAAAAAATGCTCGAAGTGCAAAGAGTTAATATTAATTGTAATATTAATTTAACTAATTTTCTTATATTATTGATAGCAAAGATGGTTGCGAGAATGGTCAAAGTTAGATGAAACGTTCTGTACTTCTCGCGTTTCGCTGCAAATTCGCGGAAGGAATTTTCCATCAAATTTGTCCTAACGTTATTACAATTGGAATAGCGGTTTTATCAGTCAAGGTTTTATGCTTAAGTAGCAGGACGCCTATCGATCACCGGCCGCACGTAGTTTATTTCTGGCTTGCGAGTTTGGCTCATTCGAAACGTGAGGTCCAACAGCGCGCCAGATATTGTTGCGAATTCGTAGGTAGCGGAACAAGAATTGCGCGGTTGTCGACAACCGGTTTACGCGAGTAATATTCTACGCAGATTTTATTTGGCAGACGATAGTACAAATAAAAGTGATTAAAGTGCTTTCGACACCGCGATTAATAAAAACTCACGGTAAATATAGAACGATAAAGAAATTATGCCATGGACTGTTTAATATTTATGGTAGAATTATTTGAATAAAATAAGAAATTTATTATTACATCGGAAATTATTCTTGGTGGTGTTACCTTATTTCGATGTTGCAATTTAACGTAGTTGTGCAAAACCGTCAACGTGTAATTTCATCCGTAACCAACAGTGGAAGCTAGATTTACCGGTAAGTCAATGAAGTTACAAGAATGACTACGTTTACAAAGCGGCTTATAATCCAATTTAATAACTATATCGTATACTATCCGATCAAAAATTTTTCTTTTTTTTTATTATAACAATCATTTAAATATGAATTGAAACAGGACCTATTCTTTTACTAATAATTTACGCTAATTTACACTGTTGTTCATTAATTAATGTCTTTATCTTTTGTCTGGGACGTCAAGTTCCAAAGGCTTTTTTTCCTTTTAAAGACTAAAATTTATATAAATTAAAAAAAAGCCTCTCCAAAGAATATTAACTTCAAACTGTAGAAAATGTAGGTCCATTGCTGACAGCAAACTCGTAAATTTTGATCGCAAGTTTCCGCACTGTCGTGCGTAGAACTTCTATCACTCGCGTGTATATTACGAAGGTCGTATTGATTTTTTCCTCAGTGCTCGAACGGCAAATTTACATACAATTTCGCCCCGGGGAGAATGCAAGTTTTCTATGTACACATCATAAGTGTGTCGAGCGAATCTTGTTACGAATGAATCTTTTATGCAGCATGATTAACGGGAAGAAAGTTTGAGTTTATAGTTGCGAGACATGTGTAATGAGGCGTTATATTTGTAAGAAATATATATATAGTGTGTTAAACTTGATTCTGTGAAACCGCGTATTTTCGCAACAGAATAAATTTTTATTTCTCGCACTTCTTCGTTTCGGCAAATCGTTTTTATCAGCGAGATTTTTTTCTGCGAGATTTGTTTCTTGCGTAATTACAATTTGGAGGAGGTGCAAAAGTCGCCATTTTTCGCCCTCAACGCGGGAACCTGTAAAACATTGCTTTGCTACCTTATGTGAGGTTGAAAGAAGAAGAAATAATATTCTTTTCACTAGAAAACTGCAGGAAATATTTTAGAAGCAATAATGAATGTCTTTAAAACGTGTGTCACTACATTTCCATTTAAAAAATTCTACACCATGAAATTGTATAAAAATGCCTGTAGGGTAGGTAGTCCAACAATGAACCATGTAAATTTCAGAAGTTTATATCTCTCTCAATTATTGAGTTGGAGATCCGTATTTTTGCATACAGTTTATGAATTTAGTTGGCTATATACTGTATAAGATAACTTATAAGTCATTTTTAAAGTTTAGCCACAATTTTCGATTTTTTTAAAACAGTCAAATGGTTCATTGTGTACAGGGGTGTGTATATACACACAATGAACCTAGCCATTTTTAACAATAAACCACATGTTTTAAAATGTTTATTTAGAGAAGAGATAATTATAAGACATGATAAGTAAGATTAGGATATTGTATGACTTTAAATTAAAGCTAATTTAAATATATATGTTATGTTTTTATTATTTGAAGCTTATAATCAAAATTATTATTTTTAATCAGACTTTTTCTCACTTACAATTAGATTATTATTTATTGTAATAACTAGTCAGTTTAATCAGATTTATAACACAGATAACTGTAGTAAAAAGCAAAATGGTTCATTGTAGACCATATATAACATTTTTTATAATAATCTTCAAAAAATACGGTAAAATAATGCAAAAGAAAGTTGCTTACAGAATTATAAAGCCAAATATACACATAAAATTATAGAATAATGAAAAAAATAATAGATATAACAACAAAAACTTGAAAAATACGTAAAACTTACGAAAAAAACTAAGTTTGTCACCAAAGTATCACAAAATATGGTCTCAAACAGCCGTTTGAACGCTTCGCGCGATTTGCTGGCCGATTGGGGAGCCGAAGAGGGGTTCAAATGCGAGAAGTTGCATGACAACAAGCACAATCTAGCAACACTACATTTATGAAATATTGCAATGGTTCATAGTGTACAACTGGTTCATTGATGAACTACCTACCCTACATACAACACGAGCGCATGCACCATTGCTGATATCATATGTAAATACATTCATATATTGACTGGCGAGGTAAACGTTTCTTATTCTGTTTGAATATTTATATATATATTTTTGTCAAAAATGATACATTTGTAAACACCGATTCTTACTATCTATACACAAATGTACACTCCCACCTCTACTCCCTGCCCTCCCCCACATACACACACGAGGCACCAAGCTACGTCCTTAAAACATAGATACCTAAAGATAATCATGATGGTTCATCTGAATTAGAATCTGAAAACTAAATTTCCTAATCTTTGGTAATTATTTAGTATGGGGGATCCAGTCCCAATAACCCTGATCTTGACATATGTTATCAAAGGCATGACTCTGAGTGACTTTATTAAATACCATATAAATATATGAAAATATAAAAATATATAAAAATATATAAAAATATATAAAAATAAAAATAATGGAGGCAGCCACGTCCTCGTTCGTTGCCTCTGGGTTAGACGCGGTAGAGTTCTGACTTATGAATTATTTCTACAGTATTTTTTTAACGACGGTTCGTGTAAATCTTCGAAATACACTAGAAAACTTGTACTTCGTGTTAGATTGTTATTCAATAATACCATCTTTATATAAATTATTATCTTACATATATGCAACACTTATTTTACACAAATGCACTTTAACTCTCATTCATGCGTTTCAAAACTTTTTATTTTTTATTAAACCGTTCAAACACAGCTATTTTGACACACGTTTTAAAGACATTCATTATCAATTCTAAAATATTTCCCGCAGTTTCCTAGTGAAAAGAATATTATTTCCTTCTTCTTTCAACCTCAAATAAGGTAGCTAAGCATGTTTTACAGGTTATTTCCGTTGAGGGTGAAAAATGCCGACTTTTGCACCCCCTCCTTTAGGTAACATGATAGCAGGATAACATAATTTCTTCGTGTTCACATACACGTGAAGAAGATGAAGAGACGTGAAGAAAACTCTGTATCCGATTCGCGAATGTAGAAAACAAAGAAAATAATATTTCAGACTCTTTTTTTTCGAATTTCGGCAATGTCTTTTCTTCAAGATTTTGTCTTCAACCAAAGACAAAATTCAAGAAGCGTGGAGGTCTGTTTGATTCGTCCATCTCTCGTTATTCTTCCGCGACGCGGTGATCAGTTTTCTCTCACCGTTGTTCTTCCTTTCTTTCTCGCTACTGTTGACATATATATATACGTGATATATCACGTTCTGCATGCCGAGCTCTCATATCAACGATACTCAATCGGGTTTCCTCCTCAGACAGCGAGTTGCACTTCGCGTGAGAGCCTCGTCATTACCGTCGCTTACTCACAATCGATCGTAAAAAATACCGCCGTAAGTGGTAAACATTAAAAATTATCACATAGTGTAGTGGCATCTGGATTTACAATTGTTGTAATTACGAATTACGCATTATTTATAGTCAATTTGCAATAATTTCTTTGACAGTTTGTGTAATGCTCACTGACTATAGTTTTTCTTCGCAAAGTTATTTTTCCTGCAACGAATTATACATTACGTAAACAAATTGTAAAATTTGCTGACGTTCGGTGATACAAATCAAAGATTAAATGTACGAAAAGATTAAATATACGTAATTAGTGCAACGAAAAAATAACACAGTGTAAGTATTAACAGTTTTAACACGAAGACTACATGCAATTAAGTTTTGGATACATGACGTATTGAAATTAGAAAATTTACAAGAATTCAAACAGTAGAAAAACTTATTGCGATAGGTTTAAAGGTATAGTGTCGAAAGATATTAAAGTTTTTCTAATTGTAAAAAATAAAAAAAGAAGAAAGATTGATCAAAGATACTATAAATCTGTAATAACTACAATTAAAGATTAAATATATTATGAAAAATGTAAATATCGAGAATAAGCTCTCCTTAGACACCCTGTGTTTAAGATGAAACTTGAACTGCTTGAGGAGCAATGTTAAAAGTATGAATCATCGATCGGATATCAATGACCAACTTCGGGGAAGGCATATTTAACATATAGGCTCATCGCGTTAATAATTAATTGCGGACGTTAATATGCAGACGTGACAACGACGCTTTCTACGCAAGAAAATGTTTATTTTAATAAGAAGGCAAAATAGCGAATAATCACACAATCGCAACCGCGAAGTTGTTCTATATATATTCGCGGAATGCCTTGGCTAATTAACCTTAATGAATGGTCAGCCGCAAGATATTCGCAATGTAAGTACAATACAGTGTATATACGCGCGACGATTTCCTATCATCATTTTTTTTAATTCGGTCAAATGCTTATACGAGTACAAATTACGTACACGTATAAAATTGTAAATTTAAATCTATTCTTATATGACTATTATTCTCATGCTTGAGAATAGTGCAAAGTCGTGCAAAATTAAAAGCATAATGGTCTTGCAGAACGCATTGTTGCGTCTGCCTGTTAAAAATTATTTTTATCGCGTTATCAAGCTGCGTCGGACCATTTTGTGATCTGTCGCGCCGGTATTTACATTTGACATTGACCCTTTGCCGCAACTTTCGATATCTCATCGCTCTTGAACAGCAATTATTATGTATATTTCTTTTGGGGCGTTTGTCGCAGATACACACAATCATCAAGTTATCGCGGGCACGATATTTTTCGATTTTCAAGAATAAAAAGTAGTAGTCGTGTCAATCATCCATGAACAAAAATCTCAAGCGTTCTTTACAGTCAAAGCAAGCGTTAATTTTTTGGAGAAAGAAGTACTATACGTGCATGATATTGATTATCTATATGTTAAGGATTCCTGATTATCAAGTCTGCATTGACAGTACGCTTACAATTAGCGTCACACTTGGTAAAATTGTGAAACTAAAAGGCGTGAAAAGTAACGTTAAAAAGCTAATTAGATACAGTTACCTATATAATAAGGAACCAAACGCCATTTTCGCGATTTTTAGTTTCGCATTGTAAAGTGATCATAAACAGGACAGGAGATTTTCTAAAAAAACGCGTATAACACATGGAATTGCACTTGAGGAAGATTATAGTTCGGTCATTATATTTGAGATAACGTTGGCACATAATTTTATTTCTAATATTTCGTAAAATTTACTTCAGCGAAAAGTAAAGTTTTGGAGTTGGTTCCGCATTGCAGAACTGCGTCCAATTATTCTTGTAAGTTACGGCGTCATTTTTGTTTTAGTGTAGTGTTTTTATATTTAAAATAATTATCGTATAGTGTGAAAATATACCGAAAACTCTCATTTCATTTTAATTTAATATGTAAAAGTAAATATTTTTATTTCAATTCGGTAGTTGTCAAACAGCCTATTTTTCATCCTTGATTTGATTAGGCACAATTCAATTCGACATATGTGAGTTATTTATTGATTATTCGAACGAAACGAAAAGAGACTTTTTGATATATTTTACAAGTTTATTCGGTAATTCTTTTACAATAGGGTCTTTTCCGATTTTTGATATTTTCTTGCGGCTTTCTTGGTAAAAACTAAAAACCTTTGTTGTGACTCCGACATCCGACATAATCAATCGGGGGAGCCCGAAAAATATGTACCCTAGCTATTTTTTTAACCTATTTTTACCTTCTTTTTTTACCTGTTTTTTTCAACATGACTTTCCGGATTTTCCGACGTTATAAATATAGTGGCCCTTAAAAGGACCGATTATCTCCGTTCGTATACTGAGAGAAAGTGTCGGTATATTCTCTATTATCCAAATACAGCAGTCAATGTCTTGTACTGTTGTTTTCATAAAGCCGAGTAGAAGCGGGAGGAAAGGAAGAAAGGCTATTCTATACAATTGTGTAAACGTAGAGTTGTAGGAGTAGAAGTAGTAGTAGTCGTGAATCTTATACAACGGATCAATCTACAATTAGAGTACATACATTGTAATATTACATGTAAACATACATTGTAAATACATTGTAAACTTGATTAAAGCAACCAATCAGAGTACAGTGTGTATTTCGAGTGCACTCTGATTGGTTGGCTCTTACGTTCACATCTGACGTAGTCGTGAAAGATGAAGTTCAACCATCTTCCACAACACGCTTTACAACCGCAGTACCGCTTTACAACCACGCCGTACAACACTCTTACAACTACTTACGACCACGTTTACGCAATTGTAGAATAGCCTGAAACGAGGAATGTACTACGCGACGAATAAAATTATAACAAACAACGGTATTTATGTGTAAAAGGGGCACACACACACACACACACACACACACACACACACACATACGCGCGCGTGGGGGGTGATGGGGGTGCAAGGGGGGCCTTCGGCCCCCCTATCGCACCCACCTCCACCGGTAGGCAGTGTGGACCTCGCTTTACAAGTTAAAGTACATGCTAAGGCTGCCGTCCAATTTACGCTCACAGCATTGTAAATAAGAGCGAGCGATGCTTTCAGCGCTGTGAGCGTGAATCGGACCGCAGCCTTAGCATGTACCTACTTTCAGTTGTAAAGCGAGGTCCACGCTGCCTACCGGCGGAAATGGGTGCGGGAGGGAGAGCCGAAGGCCCCCCCTTGCACTTTTCCGCGCGCGCGCGCGCGCGCGCGTGTGTGTGTGTGTGTGTGTGTGTGTGTGTGTGTGTGTGTATTCCGGCATGTTGGAAAAAATAGGTATAAATAATTATTACTGTCGGAGTCACAACAAAAGTTTTTTACCAAGAGAACCGCAAGAAAATATCAAAATTCGGAAAAGGCCCTATTGTAAAGAATTACCGTTTATTCCTCCGATTACAAACAATTATTTTATTGGAAAACATTTTTATCTTAATGTACGTTGCAAGAATTTTTATGACAAATTTTCTCGGTTGTGATGTCACCAATCCAAGCTGTAATGAGTGGATAAGAGCCTTAATGGCATTTCAACGTTATATAAGCTATTTATAATTTGCTTACAGTGCCAATAGATGATAGGATATTAAGCATCTAAAAGCCATTTACATATTACATTTAAATTACTTAAATAAAAGGATTCGGGATTTAGCAAAATCCTATAACAGGTTTAACCCATTAAGTCCTAGAAGGTCTTTACACGCTTTTCTATTTCAAATCCTTGTAACTCGAGTTCTAATCAAAATTTTTAGACCGCAATTGATATTTAGAGGTAAAAAGAGTTGCTCTTTTCGAAAATCTAGTTAGAATATCTGAAGAAAAACATATAATGGTTGAAAGAGTAGAGGTAAAAAAAGTAAGTTACTTCTATCTACTGACCTATATGTATATACTGACAAATATTCAACTATAATAAATAATAAATGATTTTGTCTACTTTTTTGAGCGGAATTTTTGTTATAGATCATTCAACTAATAATTATATCAATTTATTTTACTTAAAAAGGTAGACGAAATCATTTATTAGTTGAATATTTGTCATTAAAACCGTAGAGGTTACTTATTTTTTTACCTTTACTTTCAACCTTTACATCTTTTATCAGATATCCCACCCTATCACCGATTAGATTTTCGGAAAGAGTAAATTTTTTGCCCCTGAATATTAATTGTGCTCTAAAATTTTGATTAGGACTCACGTTACAAAGAATTAAAACAGAAAAGCGCGCAGGGGCCTCCTGGACCCTTAAACGAGTTAATTTAGTAGGTACTACGTTCCCGAAATTCTCAACGCCTAAATATTCTTATTATATATTTTCAACATCCTTCGATATGATGCCGATACATTTATCTACGTAATATCTGATATTATTTGCATTATCATTGTCATATTAAGTGGGTATAAAAGCGACGTTATCCAACATCGTTAATCGTGCCCTGAGTTGTCAAACTTGTGCTTGATCTTCATTATCTCGATCGAGACGCGCGTCACGAGCCACTTGATCCCGTCACGTTCGGACAACACTGGCTGCTCAGATCGCTCCCACTCAAGTTGTCATTTGACATTTCCACTAGGATACGCTTAAGCTGCATGGACAAGTTGATTGTAACAGAAGCACAGAGTCCGCTTATTTTTATATTCGATGTTTACTCGATTTAGTTAAGCCCTAGCTCGCCACCCTCGCCACATTCTAATCCAGTGGACCGCTGAACGTTTTTCTAATTTTCACATAATAACATAATTTTCTAGTTTCTTTATAATAAATTCAGTTTAAACTCAAATCATTTTCTTGACCTTATATTATTATAAACATTTTATTTATCTCTGTATTTCTAATTTTACATTACAAGCTTAAGAATATTAATTAGAATGGAAATGATAAAACAACAAAGTCGAGTGATCTCACGGATCGTAATGTGGCAAATTAAGGTGGTTTGGTTAGTACCGTATAAGCTAGGCCTAAATTTTTATTTAAGAAAAACCATCCATTTCATGGATATATTCTAAACACTTATATAATTACTGGTTTTATAATGTAACTTTTCATTCAATTATGTATCAATTTATCTACTGATAAATGTAAACAGTTCAAGATTTGACTTCAGTTAACATTCGTACAAGAGAAATGTCGCGACATTGCATCTCTTCGCTATTAGGCTAGTCATATTAGACATCGAACCTTCCAATTAATCTTCCCAGGTTGCAACCACCATGAATCGCTTTGATTTGAGGTGCTATAAGTGGGATTTATTTTGCTTCGCAAAATTAACGCGCAATAAAAAGTTATTAACAATATTATCAACAAAAAACGCGATTTTTTTTATTTTTTCTCAAATATCTCGAAAACTAAGCAAGATAAGGTAACTAACTATACGTACCTTTTTTGTAGAGCGTAAAATTATCTACAATAATGATCTGAACAACATTTATCGTCAAGTCAGTCGTTTAGCTTGCACGCGCCGTCAAAGTCCGAGACTCGGATCCCAAAAACCCTCGATTTCATCGTTTTTTTGATGTTGCGCCAGTGATTTTTTCCGTCATTTAAAATAGAATTAAAAATCCCCCAAAAATCACACATTATCTGAAAACTACAAAGAATACTTTTCATGGTGTAACAGATTTTTTAGACCCTTTTTCTTTAGTTTGTAGGTATGTAAGCAAAAAATTTTAATTTTTTGGAATAGTCTTAGTTTTTCGCTGTTTTTAGGCCTTAGAATTTATTTGAGATGAATTTTATCGTATGCATCTTGTTGTGGACAAAATTTGCAACAAAAAAGGACCCTTGTATTTTTTTCGTACGACAAACGCTGATTTTTTTTATTGACGCGCAAAGTTATCTAATATTGTGCACAGGTCGGATAACATTTGTTTTACACTAAAATAATTATTTTTTATTAAAATTCATGTAATTTTTTGCATTATTATTGAACCATATTGCAAAAAACGGCTTGGTACCCAAATCGTCTACAGACGATTCCGAGTCTCGACATCGAACTCGCGAAACTCATGTTCGAGCGTTAGACGCCGGCGCCGTGCCGTCGTAAGCGGTGAGATCCCGACGACGGGCAGAGGCGCCGTACACGGCAAACCGGGCTCGTGCGACGACCGGCCCGCGAGGACCGGCCGCCTAGTAGTGTGTCACATTGTTTTGAGCCTTTCGACTCACGAGACTCCTAGAGATATCATTGCCACCTTTGACTAGAGAGGATACGGCCTTAGAGGCGTTCAGGCATAATCCCACGGATGATAGCTTCGCACCACCAGCCGCTCGACCGAGTGCGTGAACCAAATGCCCGAACCTGTGGTTTCTCTCGTACTGAGCAGGATTACTATCATTTTAAGTCTTTAGTATTCTCTGTCAATTGTTTATATAGGTTTTTATAAATTATTTGTAATTTTTCTTTTACTTTATAATGTTGGATAATAAGGCTGCGTTCGAAAATTTCACTCGGATGCACACCAGCATCATTCTGTCCTTGTTCAACTTTTAGTAAATAACAAAGATAGAATGACGCGGTGTGCACCCAAGTAAAGTTTTCGAACGCAGGGTATGTATATACCTGACAACGATTCCCGAGTCGTTGACGCTCTCATACTTCGGCATATATTTGTTAATATTCTAAACACTAATAATTTACGAAAAATATAGCACATAACTAGCATCCACAATTCATTATACTAATATTGCATATAATTCGGAATCGCTGTAATGACATTATTATTCAATCGCATTTTTGACTTTAAAGTATAGTAGGCGAACCTCCTTAAATCGCGCGCACTTTATTACTTATAAATAATATTATAGGAGAAGAACGCTAAATTGTGTCGGGTTTCTTTCGCCGGAACAACAAATATTGCGATCTTTTTGTAAAAAAAATACACTGTCTACCAGCTTCAACTTTGCATCTATAATTATATATTATATAGTTAGTTTATATTACTCTTTTCTTTATAGACATTTTTTGAACCATCAAGCCTTTCTCTTTAGTTTCAAATTAAAATATTCCGAGCGATTTTAAAAGTTTTTTCTTTTAGTTTGAGTTACTTTTGGTTGATGAAACCGTCTCTATTTTCCTTTCTTTTTTTTCTTTTCCTCAACTTGGTTTGCTGAGTGTAAATCTAGCGTATCAAATATTGGCATCCCTTAGAACGATGAAGAACTCAAACGGCATGAAGAACCCCACAGATACCGTAGATCCGAACGAAAACACCACACCGAGGCCGAAGTTGGAGACCTTCGACGATGTCTTGCCGTACGTCGGTGATTTTGGCAGATATCAGTGGCTGCTTCTATTGGCCTTGCTTCCCTACAGCGTGGCTTACGCCACTTTATACTTCTCGCAGTTCTTCCTCACCCTGGTGCCGCAGGAGCATTGGTGCAAGATAGAGGAACTGATCCCTTTAAACCTTACGCGGGAAGAAAGGTAAAATTTCCGCAACAATGTTACTTATTAAGATCTTATAAATCAAAATAATATATTTTATCATGCTTTAAATAACATATATCTATATATTTACATTTATATTACATAACTTAATTATTATTATTATTATTATATTAAACATTATAAATCCTGTAATTTATCAAAATAATTTTGGATTGTAAAACAGTCGAGTTGTTGTAAAAGTCGATTAATTGTTTAAATCGTTTCCTTTTTCTCTTGACGTATTATTATTTTTTTGTTATCTTCTGTCTTTGAAGAGATATATTTCGTATATTTGGAGGTCAATGTTTTCAGAGTGAAGATCGGCGTACCAAAGTCGCAGAATTATCCGTACTATGACCAATGCCATAGGAGGGATTTGGATTTTTCCGTTATTCTAAGTCACGGGAAGGACATTCGTTCGGTCGAATTGAAGGCAAACAAATCCGTGGACTGCAGCCACTGGGAATACAATTTCACGCAGATCCCGTACGCCAGTATAGCAGCTGAGGTGAAGTATCCTTGAATGCATCGCTGTGCGTATAAAATATACAAAAGACACAGACAAAGAGAGTCAAAATTCACGAGTACTCTTGTTTAAACGGTCGAGCGATTAACTGAGATTACGCGCGATTTCTTCCTCGTAATTTAATTCAATCGTAATCCGCAGACCGATAATATGCGAATAAACGACGAGAGATGAAGAAATAAAAGAAATCAATTTACGTAAATACACAAATATAGCGTTACGTTTCTCGCATAATTTTAATCGTAATCCATTTCAGAATAATAATATGCGAATAAGTGACGAAAGATAGAGAAATAAGATAAAGATAAATCCGCATAACTCCCCGTATGCAAAAATGTGACGAACGTTGCATTCCTCGCGCACTGATTCTGGATCCTTTGTGATTAGCTAGATTGGGTATGTGACCAGGAATACCTCATATCGACGGCACAGTCGATCTTCTTCTGCGGCTCCATTGTAGGCGGTTTGCTCTTCGGATGGATCGCCGACCACAGAGGCCGGATTCCCGCCTTGATCCTCTGCAACGGCATCGGGTTCCTGGCCTCGGCCGCAACTGCGAGTGCGAATACCTTCTTGTCTTTTGCCGTCTGCAGATTTTTTACCGGTCTGGCTTTCGACAACTGCATCAACATTCCGTTGATTATCGGTGAGCGATCGACAAGAGATGATCGGCCGTGCGAGGATCGTACGCGTCGCTCGCGGCACTAAATAAGAGAATCTATTCCGACGTTCCGTTCAAAATTACATGCAAAGATACGCGGTCACATTTTTCATTTTTCTAAATTTTTCTACATGTCACATAAATCTGGACTGCGGATCTTCTCTACGGCAATAACGCGCGCACGTGTCCATACATAGTTTTCATTACAAAGAATGGTATTACGTGCAGTAGTAGGTACCCGGAAAGCTCGACGGAGATGAAAGATCATTGTATTCGATCGGTGACGCGTTTTATGAATATTTATAGGCGTGAATGTTACGGCGCACAATTCATTCTGTACGTAACTTTGTTGTTAACTTTTACGTAAGCTATAAGCTATGAATTGAACGTACCACGTATACTATTAATTAATCTGTTAAATAGAACTTCTAAATAAGTAATTTTTTATATAAGTAATAAATCAAATCCCGAATTTTAATCTCGCCAGTGCTCGAGTACATGGCTGTGAACAGGCGAACTCTCGTCGTTAACGTTGCCTTCGGCATATACTTTGCCGTTGGAAGCACAGTTCTACCATGGATCGCGTACTACGTCGCAAACTGGAAATTCTTCGCCTATGTCAGCGCGATCCCGATGGTGAGCGCTTTTATCACACCATGGATTCTTCCCGAAAGCGCTCGGTAAATAAATATTATGCGCATCTTCGATTTGTTCTACTCAATCATTCAAATCACACACACACACACACACACACACACACACACACACACA
>NW_020214555.1:115742-141116 GCF_003070985.1 Temnothorax curvispinosus
TGTCTTTCGAATAAAATCAAGCGGTCCGCGACCGTGCCGCAATCCCTTATCTCATGCGTTTTTATTATTCAGTCGCAGCGAAACTGACGATGTCGGTGCTCTCGCGATTTTGCTTGAATATGGCAGCCAATGTGGGCCTCCAGTACGCCGCCGAGTTGTTGCCGACCCCCATTAGGACGCAGGGCGTCGCATTGATCCACATTTTTGGCATTGTGGCCCATTCCGTCGCGCCGTACGTGGTGGATAGCGTAAGTGACCTTTTGTATTCTTTACTTAGGAAAAAGACGATATTGTGGAACAATTGACACAACTATTCTGCATTATGCATGACAACGTAATTAGTAGTATTATTAGAAAACTATATTTTTGTAGTGGAGATTCTAGCGGAGAAGTTTAATTACATTTAAAATATATCTTATTATAAATGGTCTATTATTGTCAATCACAAATAATTAAAAAACTTTAAGAAATTTTTCCCAATTCAATATAGACTTCGGCAGGCGAATATTGAACACCCTATCGTATATTGCGTCCATTATTTAATTATTTTTTGGTGTATCGATTTAGAATGAACACATTAGAACTTTCGTTGAGGACAAAAATGCAAGCTTTATTCGCGTCGCTCGGTATTTTTAGTCAATCAATCGAAATTGTTTTAGGCCAAGGTTTGGGACGGGCTGCCGATGATGATCATCAGCGTCGTGTCATTTGCAGCCGCTACCCTGGTATTGTTCCTACCGGAGACGCTCGGTCGCGACCTCCCGCAGACCCTACGTCAAGGAGAGGACTTCGGCAAGGAACAAAGCTTCTGGACGATGCCCTGCTGCGGAAGACCGTGTCCGAATCGACATCGACATTATCGTCCACGCGAGCTCTAGTCCGTTCAACTCCGTTATATAATAATCTTCGGCGCGATCGTCGAAGAAATGTAATTAGAAAAAAAGATACTTGCGTCTCGCGCGGCACGTGATAATATGATAAAGTAATTAAGCTTCTTTTTGTACGAATTAATAAAGTTCATAGATAAGATCGGAATAATAATCTTCCGATCTGAGGAGCATTTTCTAGGGAGATTTACTTTTTTTTGAGAGTAAATACATTAGAACGGAATTTACACGATGATAAAACAATTTGTTTTTTTATTTTACACTGTTACTTAACCACTTTCAGATGGCAATGAGCGAAAAAGTATGTTGACATCTTCCGCGATTTTCGAAGAAATTTCCAAGTTTTTGGCAGTGAAAGATGAGAAACATGTCTTTATGCGGTGAACGCGGTGCCCCAGCCTATATACATTAATTAAATTACTTAAAGTCTTCTATTTACATAATGAAAATTAATTCGTGATTGCCATCGCTGCTAACAATTTCGCAACAATTCTTGATGATACATCAAGAAAGCGATGACAGAACTTTTATTCGTTCGCACAGTTTATCTAGGTTCGTTGTATCTTTTCGAGAGTATCAAGTGTAACAAGGCGATCTCTGTATCTGTATCTCGATACGGAAAATGAGCAGTTTTTTATATACCGTGGGTCAGAAATATCGTTTGGGCAAGGCAAAAAACAATGAGCGATGGGATGTGGACATCCCTTTGTAATAGACATCTTAATCCCGCTGAATGTAGCGAACGCGTATATGAATATCTATATAGGTATATACGCGATATTTTTACTCGTGAGTAAATAAAATGCGACATTTGGCACACCAAGTTTCGCCACCCTATGCAATGTAAAAAAATCGAATACGTCGGATATTACACCGATCTCGAGCCTCGTGATATCTCGCGAACGGTATGAAAAAGTCAGCTGGCTCGTCAATCTAGTCTCGCTAAAACTACGCTTACAATTAATCAAATAACTTTGTACACAGCTGCATCCTGAAAAAGAGCGGCGAAAGTCGAAGTCGCATCGCGAAGAAACGATTCGGAAAAATAATCTGGCACTCTCGAGATAGTCGCGTCGACTTCGAAGTTGCGCATTCACGTTTGCATTCGTGTCTATCTGAGCGTGCACCTTGCCGGATGCATGGAATTGAATCCTGCATTCTTATTTCCTATTTATGTCCCTCTTCACCACCGTGCGCGTTGGTGCAACACCGCACTTGACGTGTCCATATCGCGTCACTTGTTATAGTTTAACACCTAAGATCACACACACGCGGACGATATTGACCGCGATATTTACAACGATTTGGCAAATTATACGTAACCACGCGAATACGTTATAATCTTGTACAGTCCATAGTTTGAATACTGCCGTGATGGAAGGCCGCGTTCGTCATGCCCTCCTTCTTCTTCTTCTTCCTCAGCGATTTCTTCAATTTCGGGGTTCTGCAAAAATTTCGGGAATAAAGAGATAAGTTTACGTAATTATTACTAACAAGGAAACCTCGCGAACCAAAAAAATTCTAATTTTAAATCGGAATTTTTAAATTTAAATTTCTTTTCAAAAATTATTTTTTAAAAATATAATTAATATAGTTAAATAGAGGTGTTCTTGCCATAAAACTTTTGTATAAAACATTTTTTGATATCTCGAATATTTTTCGAGATATATCGAGAAAAACCGCTCTACACATGAGGGGTAGTTTTACCCCTTTACACCACATATTTTTAGGCCGCAACTAAAAATTTCGAAATTCGTCTATTTACTAACTCCCTCCCCCTCCACACTTATGTATAAAGTTTCATTAAGGTCAGAATTTTCAGATTTGCAAGATTCTCTTGTAAGAAATACAGAGGGACTCTCTTCTTTTTTTTTACTTGAATCTAATACGAAAGAAGATAAGAGGAAACAAAAAAGGAGGAAAGATAGAAGAAGAGGGAAGAGAGAAAGAGAGAGAAAAGAAAAAAGATGTAATTATAGAGAACTTACGAAGATATGCAAGGAATCCACCAAAAGCTCTGATCCGTGCCGAAGTCGTTACCCTCCTGCAGAGTTTCAGGCAATTCTTGATCCAAGGTTTCCGGAAGCGCTAACGTTAAGAACGCATCGATAAACGACAGAAAGCCGAGCACTATCAGCGGTAAATGTTGATTGACGTCGGCCTGAAAACAACGATGACGATTGACTCAATTAATCGATCTGGCGACTGGATTTCGTTTAATCACGCGAATTTTCCGGATACTTTACCAAGTAGATCACGTAGGGTCCGATGATGTGAGCAATGTAGCCAATAATGTGAATCAGAGATACACCTTGCGCCCGCACTACGGTCGGCAACATCTCGGCCGCGTATTGGAAACCGATATTCGCGGCGATATTGACACCGAGACGCGCCAAAATCGCCATGGTGACGGTTAGTGGACCTGAAACATCACGAGTTATGTAAATGTGGCGTGTTACAAGTACATACTATTCGCAATCCGACGAAACTTGGATCGCAGATCGCAGAGCGACAGATTGGAAAATCTTATCTTCACGCTCTTTCCCGTTTTATCTTTCATTTCTTATTTTTTGCACCCTTATGACAATTTTACGTTTCCCGTATTGTTCTGGTGATAAGGGCGAAAAAGCCTGATGACAACAAAAATAATTAACGTCGCGAGTGATAATGTAATTTACCGGGAGGAGTGCTAATAGCGATGAGAGAGAAAACGCCACATATGAACATCGAAGCAAAGCCCATCCACCGCCTGCCCCATCTATCGAGGAAAAGTGCCAGCAGAATCGCCGCCGGAAGCTCGGTTAGCGCGGCTAAGGAGAACGATGTAAACACGTCCGGATCCAACAGCTTCATGTTCCAAACATGTCCGTCGAACACCAGAATGATCAACAGCCTGAAAGCGAACTGTTTGGATCAATAGTCGTTTCAAACGAGGGAAAATAGGTCGGATCTGAATTTTCCTGGCACTCACCAGTAAATAACGAGCATGACGGTGATACGAGCCAGTCGGGGCAGCTTGAAAAGATGCAGGACCGTGTACTGATTGTGCGATTGATCCTTTTCGATCATGTTATTGCAGCTCTTTTCGAATTCCTCGAACACTTCCTGCTTCACTTCCCTGCCGTTGACCTTTGCGAATTTCTTCAGCATGCCGATCGCCTTGTCAACCTTGCCGCTCATAATGTACCATCTAAGGAACAAAATAGGCCAATTATTATGCGCCTATTAGCATCTATACCTACATATGTGCAACATATAAAAGATAATTTTATTTCATGATATACCCAGACAACCAAGTCTGTCGAAAGCAAATCTTGTTAAGTATCTGTTACAAATGTTGTCGGCAGAAAGACTACAGATTGATGCCGATTCTGATGTATCACGTGATGTAAACAGAACGCCAAAAGTATAACATATAATCAGACAGCAGATTGGCAGCCTAAATCGAGCAAATCCTGCTGGAACCGTTCAGGTTCTACGTGGTTTCTGTTATTGCCAATCTCACATTGCCTGTCAATAGGCTCTGTTATTTGCACGATTTCTGCTACCAATCTGATTATGTTAGCAGACTCTGCTGGAAGAACACAAGCTGAATGCGAACATAGTTGATGTTAGTCTGCTGACATATCTGATCAAATCTGTTACCAATCTGCCGACAGACTGCTATATCACTTTGTTCACTGGGTAATTTATATTACAAATTTGATACGAGACAATAAGAATGAAGGCAAATACCGTGCACTTTCTGGGACAAGCCATGGACCGAGGAAAGCGACGATCATCGGGAATGCGGTGACGACGCTTAAAATTCTCCAATCTGCGATCCAATATGCGATCCACGGTAGGAGACTAGCGGCGGCGGCAAAGTAAATCCCGAAGGACATGTTCGCCACCAGAGTTCGGTACTTCGGACCAACGTATTCGATCACTACGACCAAAGTTATCGTCAGTAACGACGACTGAGATGTCGCAATATAATAATTCCATTATAATTGCGTTAGAATTCTATTTCAGAATTCAATACTTTACTTTTAATTGAAACTACTGGGATTAATAAGAACAAAAATACCTATTTGTATCTCCTTAATAAGCTGCTTTATTCGGACAGAAAATTTATTTAAGTCCTTGGTGATTTTTTTATTCGATCGTGACGATACGTACCTATAATGAAGAGTACGTTGAAGCAATTGTCAAACGACGAACCGACGATCAGCCTTGCAACGCAAAAGGACCAAAAGCTGTTGCAGAAGGCGGTTGCGATGGAGGCAAAGAATCCTACGGCATTGCAAGACACCAATGCCGGGATTCTGCCGTAGTGATCGGCTATGTAGCCGAATATCAGGCCGCCGATCATGCTGCCGACGAAGAAGGCCGACTGGGCTGCGGAACCGAGAAAGGTCTTTTCGCAAACCCATTCGAGCTGGCAAAATTAGTGCACATTATTACAATTGCGAAGAGGTTATTATTATTAATAATATTGTCGTCGATGACGTTAATTTGTTAGCATCTTTTGTATATGGATATGCCGCGACTGAAGTAATTTTTATAAATAATTTCTATCATCTTTAGCTTTATAATATTGCAATGCTGAGGAGCTTGAATTGCATCGGACGTCAAATAGCATCAAATATTGATATACATACAACTGAAGCTTACGCTACTTTATATTGGTGACGAGTATTAATAAACGTTGCTCGACGACGTCACCAGTATGGTAATCAATTTTTATTTCGGATATTACGCAACACCAAAAAAATACCGGTGCGTGAACCGTATTTTCGGTTTCTCCGTACCGGTTTCTCTTTCGCTTCGTAAGAAGATACAATGAAGCTGCGCGCTTGGCAAGAAGAAGAAAAGAATAAAAAGCCGGTTGACGTTTCGCTGAGCGCGTCAATCGGCAAATTTATTTATCAATTAGCTGCGGCGACAGTGATTCATGACGAGTGGTAATGGCGCGTTTTAGATAGGTACCTCGGCGGCGATTGAGGCGTACGGTATCATCGTGTAATTGAAAGTCCATCCTTCCTTGCATCGGACAATCGGCCACGACAAATTGGCCTGCCTGACACCTTGCTCCAAGAGTTCAGTATAATTCACGTCGTACATGTAGCATCTCGAGAATGACGTGGCGCTCTCCAGCCTCAATTCCTCGTCAGTAGCTGGGGGTATCCCTACCGCGATCCTGTCATAACCCAGACGCAAACAAAATCGTTAGAAAAACAATAAATTTATATGATTTTTTATATCTCGAATATCTTTAATTCACTATCGCATATAACAAAAGATAAGAGTGACGCGCGTCAAAGAAATGGCATGCTCGTTGAAATCTACGGCGCGCGGCGTTATGCGCGAGTCACGCTAGTATATGACAGCAGATGGGTTCTCCGATCCTTTGGGGACGTGCCATTTTTGCTCGAGGAATGCGATTACGCGTTCATAAATCCAAAGACAGAGAAAATGACAATTTTGTCCTAAAGAGATAGGCGCGTTTCTACTATTCCCCGGAGTATTTATATTTTGTGCGGCCTTTTATTCTCACCGGAGATTACCATTTTAAGTCATGTCGCGGCTAATTTTAATGATGCTTCGCATTTCCCAAAGAACTCTGCGGTTTCTCGAAGATGAGGGGGGAAAAGTCCATTCCTAGATAGTCTTTCAAAGAAGAAAAAGATTTCTCCATCTCTCTCATTCTCTCATTCTCTCATTCTCTCATTCTCTCATTCTCTCATTCTTTCATTCTCTCTCTCTCTCTCTCTCTCTCTCTCTCTCTCTCTCTCTCTCAGAATTCCCGTGGAATCCCTTCGAGGTCGACAACCAAACTGGTTTTCTGTAACTTTGGATATACGACGAGAAGCCACTGATCGAACGATCTGAATCACGTACAACCGCAATGACGGATTTTCCTATGTGACAGTCATGCAGGAAACGTCTGGCACAATTATTTCCGCGCGACACGCGACACTTGCATGGGTAAAAACACTGTATACGATTAAATTATTCCGAAATGCTTGAAAGCACACCAAAAATCGTAGTCAACGAAATATCTCAACGAAAAACGTGTTTGGAAAAACCAGAATTTAGAAATTACGTTTGTCAAATGAATGGTCTCGCACGTCTTTTCGCAATTTTCATTGACGCGAAAAGTTTATGTTCCACTTAAGGAAAAAAGAGAAAGACGTAGGTAATTATGCACTTCTATTTGTGTAACACGCTTACGGCGGAAAGCCTACAAGAAATGAAACGTAATTAGACGTAATTATATTTCTAGCTTTAGAAAAATGTTCTTTTCGTGGGACAAGAACGAAAATTATTCGGACGTGAATTAAGTCATATGTTTAACGCGGAAAAAGAGATTTATCTTTGTCATCTCATACATTTTATTCCTTGAGCAATCACAAAATAACACCTTATTAATCTTACCTCCTATTTTAAACATCATGTATTCAACTTCGGGAAAACCCAACAAGAACGCCGCTGGCAATAATTTATTTTTCGCTTCAAGCGAAGTAAAAACTAAGATCGCACTAAATGAATCATTAGGAGCTTTTATGTAATGTGAATAATAAAATTTTATTCTGGAAAATAAATAAGAGATATGTAAATAGCTCACATATTCTCTGGTATTTTCGATTCAATTATTGTATTAAAATTTGGAAAAAATTTAATTGCAACAGTTTCAAAATATCTTCAAATAATACTTTCTCAAAAGAAAGTTGATTCATAAAAAATTTCACAAACGTTAACAATCTAAAAATTATCGTCATTCTTGTAAAGACGATGAAACGGTGCAGAGAATTTGAGACACACTATATGCATATAGGCAAAAAATCCAACACGCAAGGGTGAATCTATATATAAGCCAACCGGACCTTGGTCCAAGGTCTCGGTCAGCTCGAACCGACTGGACTTGAACTGTCGTTATGAAATAAAGATGAAAAGAATTTCGCTATCTTCTCACTTTTTGTCATTGCAAAACTGTCTCGAACATTATTAAACTTACAAATCTCGGAAATTTTTTGTTTTTTGATCCCGCTCGCACAAAAATATCTTACAGATCCGCGGAAATTACTTCGTGTTAATTATTTAAATATCTCATTACTTTATTTTTTTATTTGTCACAATTATCTAAATGTGAAATATTATTTATCTGTTATTTTGATTTTCGAGTGTGCACATGTATAAAGTATCGAAAGTATCAAAAGGCTTCAAGCTTACTTCTCGTAATCCGTGAGATTGTAATGATTCAACTCCGATATGGTGCACCAATGCTCAGCAGGCACGAGTGTGATGAAAAATTGCGTAAAATACAAAAAGGCGTAAACGAAGGTGAACGGTAGGAGGAGGATGAACAGGAACCACTGGTATCTGCTCGCCTCGCCGACGTACGGCAGAATATCGTCGAAGGTCTCGATCTTCGCGGGACCGTTGCCTTCCTCGACTTTCGTGGACTCGACCATGACCGTCATCGTGATATCTGAAAAGAATAACGAAAAATGCCTGTGATTTTCTTAATGAACGTTTATCGCGACTATATAACGGTGAAAAAAGCTCGTCGAGTATCGTCGGTATACTCGGTATACACGTGGACGTGCGGTCCCGTTCGCTGGTATGTGAGACAACGGGTATGCGGGAACAAAGAACGAAATACATAATGCGATAACGAGGCGAGACGCCTCGGTATCATTATGCCGCTAATGAGCCGAGCGGATCTCCGTAAATGACGACGAGCGTATGGGAAGAGGAAGCTAATAGGAACAAATAAAAGACTGTTATTACGGCATAGCGAACGCAACAACGCGTGTAACTGGTCTTTTTCATTAATTACAATATTTTTACATTAAGCACTAAACTGACCGAACGTCAGAGTTGTATATTATTTGGAATAAGGGAATTTTCTGACTGTCAACGCGGAACAGATAGTTGGAATATCGAGTATGGTAATCAAGGGACCGTGAAAGGTCATGTAAGATCATTATACATACGTCAACATAATCAAAAAGTAGGTGACGCAATATTAAAACAAACAAATATTAAGGAATGTTTTCTCTAGTACTCTCTTTTCAAATTTCGTTCAGATCTGTAATTTCTATCGGCTCTGCGTCAGTTATATCTTTGCGAAAATCGCAGAATCGATCGGCACCTCTCATCCCCTCACTTCTTATTTTCCTTAAGAATCGGGACGTTATTTTTGAAAGTGACAGGAGCGCGCGACTTGGGATATGTTTCTCGCTCGTAATCCTGCAACGCTTTCTTCGAAGAGCGAATTCGGAAAAATATGCGCCTTTACGTAGTTTTATATACGAATATAAATAATTCCGTCACGTGCCACGAACGTTCATGTAATCATAACAGATATATCGTTGAAAATTTACAAGATATCGAAACGATGTTGCATGAATGACGCATTAATTCAGTACAGAAGTAATTACACTGAGCAATTATATACCGTCCTCGACGATATATGTATACGTAACGAAAAAGAAAAAAACGCTGCCGGTAAGTCATCAGCGCTAATAATCCGATCAGATATTCATAAAGTGCGATATATACTTGCGGGGATTGCCTTTAGTAGAAATTATAATTTGCACTGCGGAATAGTGGAACCAAACAAAAAAAAGGTAAACAATATCAGCGAATTCGCAAAAGCAACGCAGTCTTGTTAATTATATTAATAATCCATTGCCGCCTCTCCACTGATTTAATCAGATCTAATTACCACCCTATCTCGCTTATCAATCTGTAATATCTTGCCTCGTTAATTCAGCTTAATTCCATTATTCCTTCTATCCGCTTTTGTCCACTGAATCAATACTTGTGCCGTTTCGAATGATCTATCAACCGTGAATTCTGCGACGTGTGATATTTTCTTGTAACAGAAATAGGAAATTTCATATGGCAATGTAAGCATGAACGTTTAGTACTTCACAGTCTTCACGCAATTAAGTAATAATGTGAAAATCAGAAAATTACAAATTCAGAAAATAAAAGAACGACACGTCAGTTATTTCCACAAAGTGTTAGGTTTTCTGAAACTTCTTATTGTAGCTTCATTGCATTCAGTTTTATCCGTTTTGGCGAAAAAGAAGATAAATTTTTCCCACATTTGTTTCAAAATCATTCCACATTATTTGAAAAAGAAAAAAGGAAAAAATATCTGATGGCACGATTGAAATTATAAGAGACAGACGAACATTTGTTTACCTATTTTGATTCTTCTCAAGTGGAGAACAAGGTAAAGAGTCACGATGGCGCGCACAAAGGTAATTATTAATAATCCACAAAACAAAGATCCACTTTATAAAGTCACAAGAAGTAAAACGGAAAACAGATATTTGGAACGCTCGAACAAAGTATATAAATATTTCTCTTTCGATCGATCACACGATCACGCGAAGAAGGCGTCGAGGAAATCTCGATTTTCTGATAGATTGCCGCGAATCGATATCTTTCAGACCTTTTCACGCACTACATCGTCTCGTTTCGAGAAGCGCGCGGACTGTCGGCAGCGTAACTGATTGGTGGGGCTTTATAGTCTTCCACTACAGATACAGAAAACCACGCGCTTCCCCACCTTAATGGGACCGGTAACGACCGGTAAACACCGGGCGGCTCGGATAAACGCGATCTGTAGGCGCACGGAAAAGGTACGCGCTTTCCGTAACGTCACTGGAGCACGCACGAGCGAGAACGGGGATTTCGCGATTTTTTTTTGTACCGCGTTCCTGCACGCACAAGCGTGCAATTTTTCTGATCGCGTACGCACTCGCTTCACGAACGTCATCGTTTTCCTCCGCGCGGCAAACCGCAACCTTTTGCGCGAGTCTTGCGCGCAGGTGAGTGCACCGATATAAAGAGCGCGGGAAGAGTGCGAATGTTTGTGCGTGACTCTCTGCGTTCACTTCGTCCGAAGGAACGAAATCTCTCGACGCTTGAAAAAATCCAAGCGACGTCAAGTCGGCAAAAAGATTAAGATTCTTCTATCTACTTTCTAAATTTCAAAGAATGGTTTTGTCACTAATATTGTATATTCGAGTCATTACGATAGTCTAAAAGAGAGGATTGTCATTCTAATTTGAATAAATGCGGGCACTTACTCATATGGTAGGAGTTAATTTTTCAATCAAACTTTAGAGCGACTACTCTACCGGAGTGATACGATCTCAGTCTAAAAGCTATAGAGTGACAGAGAGAAATTTTCGGTAAATATGCATAAAACTGGTGCCACCTCCAATGACTTTGACCTTTTTTTTATAACGGGGGGAAAATTCACACGAATACCTCCTCTCCCGGGGTGGGGAAGGCGGTTATGTGGGATTTTAACCCACTAAAAACCCCCTCGAATGTCCCCTCACGGCGCTTTTTGGGGAGGCCCCGGGAATCACATAAAAAGTATACCTTCCGTTAGTTTCCCCACAATGACTTTGACCTTGACATATGTTGTCAAGGTCACCCTTCTGAGTAACCTTCAAAAGGTTTTAGCCGGCGGTCGTTTTTTATTAAAAAGTTATTAACAAAAGAAGTTTGAAAAATATAGCAGTTATTTTGAATATTGAAAGGCATAAATGACTAATATGTGAAAATAGCACATGTATAAACAAAAAAAGTCATTTAAAGCAGACATTGAACAGTTGTTTTGTTAAAACAGAGAATAGTTGGTAGATTATAGAAATCAAAGTATATGTATACAATTGTATATACATATATAATTGCAAGAATACAAAAATAAGTATTCTCTGCTTTACCATAAAATTATATAATTATAATTGTAAATATTATTTATTAAATGTGTGGGCGGGAGAGGGACGGAGTCCTTCCCCCTGCGCCCCCACCCCAAAAAAATTAACCTAACCTAACCCAATATAGGCTGTTTTATCTCCACCGCCCTACACCTGGCGGTGTAGGATTAAATTCGCTTTTTTTCAATACTCAAAATAACTGCTATATTTTTCAAACTTTTTTGGTTAATAACTTTTTAATAAAAACGACCGCCGGCTATAACGTTCTGAAGGTCGCGCATGAGAGTGATCTTGACAACATAATGTCAAAGTCAATGTCGTTGGGGTAGCACCAGTTTTATACATATTTACCAAATTTTCTACTCAAAATTGTAAAATGACATAATTTACTCTTATGAACACTGATCTTCTGCACTCGAAAAAAGTGCCCTTTCACTCAAATGGGGTGCGATTTCGCTCCAACTTATAGAGCGCAATTTTATTCTTTCTTGGAGTGGCGAATCACTCGAAGTGCACAGGCTCAATTTTCACTTTTCGTTAGACTTGCATTTCACTCGTTTTGAGTGATATTTCACTCTTTGAGTTTTAGAGAGTATCATAAAAGATCATACCTATACACATACATATTTTTAAATAAAATAACCATGTTTATCTTCCGATCAGTAGGACAGGTCTTAACTCTTCGATGATCCAAGTAATATCGAATCTCCGATCTCCGATAAAGATTAAGAAATCTAGAATCTTTTCAAGTAAAATATTTACGTCGTTATTTTCATAAACGGTCAAGTTCATCTATTATATAAAATACTTACTTTGATCTGTGTCTCTTCCGGTCAGTCGACCCCGGCCTCGGAGATGCCAAATAAAACCTTGAAATTTTTATTTTATTGCAATAACATTTAGTAATTAGTTTATTTTTTCTCCTTTATAATTTTTATAATTATATTAAATACATCTGAAGAAATCTAAACCTAATAAGTCATTAATTTATAGTAATGCTATATTAATGATTTAATTAGGATGTAATTAGTCATAATATTAAAGTCGGAAAATATGTGAAAATGTTTTGTTTAATCATGTGTTTCGGCAAGGTTTCAATATCTCGTTCGGCAAATATCGGAGAATTACATAGGTTGAGAAATCATGGATACAAAACACTGCTTTTATCTATTTTTGATCGATATTATTAATCTGGTAATATTTTAATTCAAGAACAATTTATTATGTCTAAATAATATGAAAAATTAACTGCGTATCAAGCGATTCAGTTTCAATGATTTATAGTACTTGTTCAATCGCACAATATTCAATTAAACGTCAATAATTTAATTAGGTGGAGAATATTTCCTCTTCGAGCGTCTTTTTCTCTTAAATTATCTGTTATAATAGTTTCGCTAGTTTTGAGTAACAACTCATAATGTATGCGGAAATTAACAAGTCAAGTATCAATTATAATTATAGAAAAACGTGCGTCACTAATCTCGTCGTACAAGAAAAAAAGGAAAAACTAATACGTGAATCATGAGGAAACTTGTCATTCATAAAAGAAGCTCTAATGATAGATCTTCATTCGACACGATTATATGTATCATCGTGCGGGGTACTCTCAAAGAGATTCACAATACAGTAATTTGCGAACGATGACATCCAAACTGGGAGAACTTACTATCATCCAAGCAAATGCGCGATGGCGCAACTATGGTTCACGCAAACACAAATCTGTTTGCGGGGGATTTTTGGAGATTATCCAAAAAACATAAAAATATGAACATAAAATGAACAACACGTTGTCACATCAATGATAAGCTCATGATAATATAATGACAACATGATGAAGCTCTTTCTTCTATAATACCTATAATAATAAATGTCTTTTCTCGCTTCTGTTTTATGGTCTAAACGAAAAACGTCTCCGAATATATTTATCTTAAGGGCAAAACCTGATTTCTTGACAAAATGTGAAAACTCTTCCTAAAATTTTTCGATAAATATCGAATTACGGGATAATATTGAGCAAAACAATCGCGATGGCGAAAGGAGGAAATTATTTGGTTAAAAAATCGTGAATTTGAATTATTTCAATCTGAAAGTCACGAACGACGTCGAACATTCGCCAAAAGGTGAATTGCGTACGCAGTGCATCGATAAATATCATCGATCAGCGACGGTGCCTCAACTTCCGACGGCGATGCGTCGTGAGTTCTCGCAGAGTGCTCCAGACCCGAAGATGACGACCTTGATTGATGGCACATGCGCAGGGAAAACCCGAGATAACCGGAATAGAACGCCGGTTCAGACGAAATACCGAGGTGGAGATGTCGAGAAAGACGACGAAAGGTAAGGCCGGACGGGACGAAACCGGTTGACGAACGCGAACGACGATCCGACGTGACGGTGGAAGAGCGGCTACGCGGCGCGGCGTCGCGGAGAAGGAATGCCCGAGCGTCATCGTCTCGCAAGACTGAAGAAAACGCGCGAGTTCTTGCTTGTGCATGAAGGAAAAATTCGAGGAACGGCGGAGAGAAAATACTTGCGGAGCGTACGCGACGTCACGGGAATCCTGGCCTTCTTTTTTTTCCCTAAATGTCATCGCGCACGCACGTCACATATCTCGATGCATGCAGTTTGTTTCATCGTAGCATAGAGAATTACGAATTGCGTCGATCGACAATACCTTCAATGATAAACTCACTTCTAAAACCGACGATAAATATAATATTAAATATATAAATATTTATAACTACATGAATCTTAATTTGTCTTTTAAATTAAAACTTCACTAAGAATGTTACTTCTAGTCAGGAATGACATTCCATGTTTGGTGATTGATAAATAAAAATGTATTTATAATTCGCCTTTTAATTGAATCATAAATAAAAATTTATTTCTTATTTGGCCACTTGTGAATGACGAAGAAATTTGTAGATATTCATTATTCACAAAAGTGGCCAAATAACGAATACATTTTTATTCGTCATTTAATGGAAAAAAGAATAACAAATAAATTTTTATTTATTATTTAATGGAAAAAGAATAACAAATAAATTTTTATTCATCATTCAATTAAAAGGCGAATTATGAATACATTTTTATTCTTTAATTTTTTGTTATTTAAATAAAAAATTAGTAAATAATGCCGATTCACGCTTCTAGCATTCACATACATTAGCGTCTCAAAAATTTCGTTATAAAAGTTAAAATAGCTTTGTAGAGCTCTAGCTTATTTTTAGTCGCATTTTGCTATAACATAATAGGCTTTCGCAAATTCTTTTGATGCAAACCGATAGGTATTTCATAATCGTCTAAGCGCTAATCGATGGCATTCAATTTAGTTTTGACAGCGATATTTATCACACTAAAATGATAGATCGATTAGAGTGACGAAGTCAGCGTTGAAATCGCGTGAGCGACAATAGCGATACGATATTTAAATTGATCTGTATTATGACAATAAAAATTAAATGATTTTGGCGCCGCAAGCATTGTCGGTTTGAAACGATTAAATTGACACGGACGATATTAATTCCAGCGCTGCTCTGCTCAAATGTGATCGCCGCGAGAATGTTGTACGATAGAACTCTCGCGTGGCATCGTCCTTGAAAATTGCAATAATTGCATAAAACGTATATGAATCTAACGAGCTGTTAAGCGAGGACATGATAAAAGCGACACGAGAAACGACAGTATAGGTTGCGATAGAGTATTACGACAGCATATCGGAAGCGTGTCAGATACGAAATAAAGATGCAAACAAACGACGCGAGTCACTGTCGGTAGTAAAGTAGTAAGAGAAAATCCTAAAAATTTTTTATCAATGGTTGACATTTGCCGAATAGTGGATTTGACTTACAAAATTAGAATGAATATTGTAAGACGACTCGTCACAGTTTAAGTTTTAAGTAAACTGATAAATAAAACAGATCGATGGATAAGAAAAAACGTATCCTAACAGCAATAATATCCTGTACATCTATAGAATATAATAAGGATACTATACTTAATACTGAGAACATCCTTATAATATTTCATACTTTACGATATCCTCTGAACATTTTCAGAATATACATTTGCTGTTAAGGTATAATGTCGAAATCTTTATATGATTAATTCTATATCGTTGAAAAATATGTTTGAATGGCATATATTACTTGGATAAATCTAAGGCCGGTATTCATAATCAGATCTTATTTCAAGACCGTCTTAAGTAATATCTTAAGATGCTAATACGGCTCTGTGATTGGTTAAGCCTAGGCTACATCTAT
The DNA here is from genome assembly GCF_003070985.1 of Temnothorax curvispinosus. NCBI lineage: Eukaryota > Metazoa > Arthropoda > Insecta > Hymenoptera > Formicidae > Temnothorax > Temnothorax curvispinosus. The sequence continues at coordinate 131,628 of NW_020214555.1, forward strand.
CGTAATGTTCACCGTAAGCTCGTCGTAACGATCGTAACGCTCGCCGTAATCGCTATCGTAAGCTCATCGTATGAGTTGATTCAACTTGAACTCTTTACAATTATGACGCTTGTCTGGCGTTACAACATAACCTAACCTGTCAGCTTTTTTGACGTGCAAAGAAAAATGTGTTTATAGATAAATTGGCATAGATATACGGTTTACGACGACTTCATTGCTTACGACCACGATCAAAGCGTTACGATAGATGTATAGCCTTACCCTTAATGGCATCTTAAGATTGTACTTAAGATGGTCTTAAATATAAGAACCTTCTATGAATACCGGCCTAAGACTTATTATTTTATTAAAATAGATTTCCTCGAGAGATCTAAAAAATCATTTGTCAATAGTCAATGTCTCGTGTCAGGGCCGTTTGCCGAATGATATGAATTTGACTAAAAATAAGAATAAATGTCGTAAAATTAAAACAAATCACACGGTTTAAATAAACGGATAAATAAAATAGATTAATAGATTAATAGATAAAGAAATAAATAAAGCCAAAGTCTTTATACAGTGCGAACTATTTATAATGTTAATGACAAATATCTGATAAAATATGCGTTGTATAAAAAAATGTTTTAGACAAAACTTGTTTGGAATCAAAGGGGACTACCATCAGAAACCATCGTCAAATTAAAGCGCCAGGGTTATCGGAATCTAACCGTTTTCATGATATTTTTATACTATCTATTAATTATTAAAAAGATTTCTGAATAAAAATGATAATTTTGTTAAATAATTTATTCTTTGATTCGAAAATATTTAATACTCATGAAGGCAAGAGTAATTTTTTTTAAAGATATATAGTTTCTTATTGTTTATAATCTACATAATGCTTTATGTAGGTATATTTATTATATATATTATATATATAATATATATTGTTTTTAGTTTATTAATAAAAATAAATTTCAAAAATATAAAATTCTGTACCTAACGTAAAAAAAATAAAACATATTTAGTCTATCAAATGTTCAAAAAGTGATGGCCATTATAACTTCAATGCATTTTGCAATAAGTTTTCACAAACTCCATTCGGTGTTTTGCGAAGCTTGTGGAGTGATAGAAGCGCAAGCTGCGCAAGCATCAACAAATATATATGCTGTTGCATAGTGTTGTCACAAGTGTTGTAGGTATCTCAGGGTCATTAAACATAACAAAGTTTTAGTCGTAACCGTAAAACCATAAGAAAATTATAAGTAATAAGAAAATTAATCAATCACATCACTAAATTATTTTTCGACCGCAAAGAGAATAATCGACTGTGATTGGTTATTATTGTGTAACAAGTGCGGGAAGTTGAGAATTGGACACGAGTGCAGAGTGGACGCACGAGCCGAAGGCCAGTGCGATCACCCGCACGAGTGTCCAATTCTCAACCCGCACGTGTTACACACCCTATTTTATATTACAAAGTGCGTGGAAAGTGGCCCATTATTGCGCGCGCGCCATCTGTGCGACGGATGGCCGATTCCACACACGAGTCGAAACAGTGCGGTAATGTAACATTGGGCCACTTTCCACGCACGTGTGATATAAAATTTTTTATGGCCTTACATTAACGATTAAAACTTTGTTTATACGTGCAATTGTCTTTATCGTAGCATATATTTTTTAAAATAATCTCTAGAGACAAAAATCTAGAGATCTAAAAGATCCGGTGAACGAGCGAACCAAGTCGACAAGTCCTTCTATTTATCCTATTCACCGGTTAGGGAAATCTTAGAAAAAACGTATTGCAAGATGCATTAAAGTTAATGTAGCCATCACTTTAAACATTCAATAAACTAAATATTTTTTTCTCGTTAGGCACAAAAATTTTTAAAATTTATTTTTGTTGATAAATATACTTACGTAAAGCAATACAAATTATTATAAACAATAAGAAGCTTATCTTAAAAAGAACTCCCCTTTGGCTTTTATTATTATTAAATATTTTCGAATCAAGAAATAAATTAATTAACAAAATTTTATTCAGAAATCTTTTTAATAATTAGTAATTTTATAGATACGTATGAAAACAATTAAATGTTCTTTTTTAAAGTCAATTATCTCGAAAAAATGCATTAAAAAAAAAAATGTTTTAAATGGAAAAATTTGTTTCTATCTCTATTTTTAAGGGAGATTTCCATTAAAAAAAATTAAATTGACCTGTATTTGACGTATAGTTAGCGCCATCTATGATGAAACGGATAGTGCTCTCTTGTATCTTTTTTCATTCCAACCAAGTTTTGTCTATGGTTTACCCTGTGTATTAACTGATTTTATATTACTGCAAAATATGTTTTAATGGCAGACATTTTTTGATAATTAAATATAAGACTCGTTTTTCGAGTATTTCACTAGATAGACTTCCTCGAAATATATCAAGAATCATTCGCCCATATATTTCGTCGATTTGCATCAGAACTGTTTGCCGAATGATGGATTTGACTACGGATTTGGGGGGGGGGTCATCACAAGCGGAAGTTTAGTACAATACAGTGAAATCATGCACGGCAGGCGGTCATCGCTAAAAATAGCGAAAACTGGAAATAAAGTTTTTTTATTCACTTTTTGTTGACTTGAAATACATTAAAACGGTAAGCAATATAAGCTGAAATATGCGTTAAGACATGGATTTTGCCATAATTGCCTCTCGAAGATAAAGACGCGGCCACAAGAAATTCGCTCGCGAGCTTCTGTGAAGTTGTAAATCGCCGAGCTGCAAATCCTCAGGCAACTTCTTATTGAGTTCAAGTATACCAAAACGACAATGATGCTCCTTAACAGTTTGAACGGGCAGGAAGGATGTACGCATGCTCGAACTTTGCTGTCTAAAGATGTTTCGAATCTTATATATATGCTTTTCGAATATATCGTTAAGGATCGATAAACTGTCGCGTGGCAGAAAATCGGACGCCCGTTCATTTTTCTGGCGGTCGCACCTTCGGAAGTTGACGTTAATTAGCCTTGCTACTTTAACAAAATGCGAGAAAGTCTATTCTAATAAAGTTCACAGAAGCGAGTCTTACAAATTATATTTATCGAAAAATATCTGCCATTGAAAAATGCTCTTCAATATTTTCGATAATAGTAAAGTATATATACAATTAAAAAAAATATATGTATATATATATATGTATGTATAATATATGTATTTAACATATACAGGGTGTCCAAAAAATCGCCTACTTCACTTCGGGAGGTGATTCGGGACCCAAAAACAAGCAAAAAAGTTCATACAAACATAGGTCCGGAAATGAGCCGTTTCCAAGTTATAGCCACTTTTATGTTCAAAAATCGTAAATTTTTATTTTCAATTTTTTTTAATTACAATTACCAAATTCTCTCAAGTTTCCGTCTACATTTCGAAAAGATGCTATTCCCGGTACATCTCGATTTGGAAAAGACTGGATGTATAATCTTCTTGCCTCGGGAGCATTACTTTGAGCAAGACCATACATAAGATGCATATCAGCTAATTCATTAAAACTTAAACGATCCATTGATGAATACGGAAAGATTAGATACAACCTAAAAGTAAGGTGTTGTTAAATAATAATTTGAAACTTATTGAAAAGCCGTGATTTACTTACTGATTTTGAATAGGCGTAAAAACAACTGATTTCAAGTAGCCGTGAAAACAACTGATTTTGAAAAGCCGTGAAAACAACTGATATTGAATAACCGTGAAAACAACTGATTTCTTTTAAAAATAATGTAATCGTATTTACAAATATTGAAAAATTAAAAAAAAAATAAAAAAATTAAAATTAAAAAAATTAAAAATATTTAAAAATAAAAATTTTTAATTTAAGAAATAATTAAGAAAGAGGGATGCCAAGCGGATTCTAAATTACGATTTTTGAACATAAAAGTGGCTATAACTCGGAAACGGCTCATTTCCGGACCTATGTTTGTATGAACTTTTTTGCTTGTTTTTGGGTCCCGAATCACCTCCCGAAGTGGAGTAGGCGATTTTTCGGACACCCTGTATAATATATGTATTTAATTATATATAATTGAACTTATGGTAAATTTTTCTATTCTATTAACGTATTTTTTCGTTTGCCTTTAAAAGATATCCTGATGGCTTAAAAATATTTGAATAGTATAAAATGCGTTTTTACGAGCGATTTCACTCGTTTTTGATAAAATATAGGTTTTTGATCTGTCGACATATCGGTAAATTATATCCGACCGTTAGCTCTCTCATGTAGATACAAAAACCGACAAATTTTTTCATGCTTTTAATTTTAGTAAATGGATTGCTATATAATCTCTGCTATTATATAAAGGGGAAAAGTTTGTTTATGTGCCATTGTTCAGGGTAATCTTAGAAACTATTGAGTTAATTTCAAAAATTTTTACACCGGTGGATAGCTTATGTCTTCCTGAACATAGGCTATGTGCCATTGTGTTACAACTCAATTTGAAAAAAAATTCGGAATATCTAAAATTTTAAATTCTTTAAAAGAGTCGTACTTGTACTTAATGACTTTTCCTGTTCAAATTTTCCTAATCAACCAAATCTTAAAGTATTATACATGAAATAGGGGTAGAAAAAACTGAAGAATATAATATAGAATTCAAAAAATTGCTAATAATAAGAAAATTACCGATTTTTGTCTAAAAGAATCTACATAATTGCTCTAATTTCCGCAAATTTTTTTTTATGGATAAAGTATCATTAAAGGTAGGTTGGTATTGAATTTGGCGAGAATCGGTGAAAGGCTTGCCGATTTTTGCCTAAAAAGTGTATAAGTTATATATGTTATATTTGTCATCTTATACAGAGTATCATTACAGGAAGGTTGTGTTTTGAATTTGACGAAGATCGGTGAAGGCGTTACCGATTTCTGCCTAAAAAATGTATAAGTTATTTGATGGATAATACAGTAATCATTTAAGGAAGGTTGTTATTGAATTTACCGAAGATCGGTGAAGGGGTTACCGATTTCTGCTTAAAAAGTGTATGAGCTATACATGTAATTTTATATAGAGTATTATTAAAAAAAGGTTGGTATTGACCACTAAAAAAAACGCGTTAATAATAGTACCTTATGGGTGACGTGGAAAGCTATTGAAAATATGTGTTTATGAATCATACATTGGTGGATAAGATTAGCTAGAACACAAACGTAATAACATAAATAAAGTCGTTAAAAAAAAGACGCCCGGGTGAAGCCCCGGGTAACTATACCTATATCTCAAAAGCTAGTCTGAAATAAATGATCATTGTGTTGATTCCCGACATGCGGACAAAATTCGCATTTGTCAGTAAGGCCACCGACGCGTTTCAGTCTTCAGATAAAAATATTAACATATAATCGTTGGCAAAAAATTAGATCGAGGTTAACTATAGTCGGTCATGTAAAGACTTTGGCATAATTTATTTTCTTATCTGTCGATCTGTTTTATTTGACTATTTACTCAAAGTACGACGCGTCGTCTTAAAACACTCTCGTTCTTATCACGCGTGGAGCAACGTTGCTCGCTATGCCGTACATTAAGAGCTTGTTTATGATATATGACTATACATGTATTAAATATAAAAACGCATCTTAAAAGCCGTAATGAACAGCGCTCGAGAAGGAGAGCGTTATAATTACTATCAGGCAAGGATGCATCGTGTATCAAAGATTTGATCGAGATTTCACTTGATCCACGTGCATAATTTACAACGACGGTGTGGTCGTTTCTGATTATCAATTCGTTCAACAATGGCATTTTCGGCTTAACCCGCCGCGAGGAAAGCAATTAACAACCAGACAAGTAAACCATAATTTATTAGCGGATTTAGATAGCAACAATACAAGACGGTCTTTGTGTGGAATGACAGTATGTAATTAATTTTGCCCTGGAGTATTAAAAAATTCCATTACGCGGAGATGGCATCCATAACATTCCGCAAAGTACTGGCACACATTAATTAACATAACGAACAGAACAAACATAATCCATCGCGGCGGATAGAACACCAAGAAAACCGAGTTTTCTTTAGAAACAAAATTAAAACGAATAACAGTTGGCTTATGGTATTAGAAAGTATTTAATTTTTACAGCAATTAAAATAGATATGTAGATAAATCCAAAAATATCCGATGTCGAAAATGAAGAGTTTATATCCGTATGAAACAACTAAATTGAATAATTTATTTATCTTAATTTATCTTAAATAAAATAAAATTAAATTTTCTTGTAAAATAAATTAACGTCAATCTTTCTTCTATAATTTTTCGCATCAGAAGTTCGAAATTGCACGTTTGATCGAGTGTTTTGCTCTGTTGTCGCAAATCACGGCGTGAGTCGGCCGTGTAAAAAAATCAGGAATAGCAGCGCAATGAAGTACAAATAACACATTCGCGTACACATTAACGATTAAAGTCAATGTCAGCCATCGTTCGAATCGATCGGAATAAAGGCGCGCGCGATCTTTCACACGGAGGTGCTTTACTTTTTTACCGAATCTAGGAAACATATCGCAGAGAACCATGTGCCTTTACAAATAAAATGCAACGCAGTTGGCGCGAACGCGCTTAAAAGCGCCGTACGTTGTTGCCGTGCACTCATAGAAGAAACGAATTTGCACGCCGCGGCGTTATCTTAATTTTATAAGCTCGGCGACACATGCCTCGCAGCAAAGCGCTAATTAACATTTTTAAGATACGATCGTCGTTGACGATAATCGTTTAGTGCCGGAGTATGCAAAATCGGCCAAACAGATGTTTCATCATCGAGATATCGATCGAACGTGGTCTCGAAGGTGGTCAGTTTTATTCCATGTCGTCATTTATCTCTGACACTCGAAGGTTTTAAGAAAATTTTCCGATCTTAATTATACCAAAGCGCTCTGACTGGCACGTGATCCGCGATATTTGCCGAGCATCCGAGTTTCTCCTTGGCGTTTTTGTCGAGCGCGCTGACGCGTATCATTATTAAATTTCTATAGCATGATAATCTTCCGAGTTGTATATATTGACACACGTTCCGACAAGCATGGTGGAAGCACGTGTTACTTTTCAGAGAACAAGGCGTCATTTTTCAGACTAATTAGCGTCTCTAGACGTGAAGCTCTGCTGTCCGATCGATAATAGTGTGGATTATTTTCTTATTTTTAGCGACAGTCGCACGTTCCACGTGACCTAATCTAATCCTCGCTCCTACTCCTTTAGTTCACTCCTTTAGGAAGTCCTTGGAAATGTCAATGCGGTCACGCTCGGGTGGTTTAATCGATAATAGATAGAATCTACTCGGTTTGAAAAACTGAATCGATTGTTTCATCGCCAGCATTGCCTGAACTGCCTGAACATAACAGCTACTTTCGGTATTATGTCACGGTACCTCTTCTGTTTTCTTTCTTTTGTTTTTAATGTTAGAGACTTATGAGAGATTTATATATTCTGTTACATTTTACATACTTTATATATAGATTTACAATCTTATATAGCTCATATAATAATAAATATGACATAAGATAATGTTATAATGATTATAATTATAAACAACTCAGATGATATAATAAATAATACACTTAGCAAAAGAAATAATAGTTGCAGTTGCACAATTTCGCTATAATTTTTAGTTATTTTTGGTGCCAACTATATTTTTATAGTTATTTTAACAATGCAAATTATGACTCAATTCTTATACATTATTGTTGTCATAGCTTTCATACGTTTATTTCAATCATACATTATACATGATTTTATACGCTATAACCTGTGATTTATGTATAGCAAGTACTATAATCGTACTATAAATATGATAAAAATGACCATAATTGAAAGATTTATGCATATAAAATTATTTTTACTAATATTAGGGGAAAGTGGGATAATAGTACGTACCTAAAGTAAATCTGTTAATACAAAATGGCTTTTATAATTACAATTAATTTAAATGCAGCTATGGAACCTTTAAACGTTTGTCTACAAGTATGTGAACTCATACTTGATAATAATTTTGTTGTTGAATATTTATTGAGCGATATTTAGGACGATGCAAAATTAGGTAAAAATGAAAGTGGCGTGTAATAGTGCGCAGTTGATGGAAATTGCCAATTTGTGTCTGCAGCGAATAAATTTCGAACTTTTCTGCTTAAATCATTAGTTTTACGTATAATTAATGATGAGTGATGATAAATAATCGAAAATTAAACGCAAAACTTTAAAAATAAAAAAATATTTAAAAATTTTTTTTTGCGAGTAGAACTGATTCATGGCTTCAACGCACGATTAATTTGACATAAATATATATAAATTCGAATATAAATAAATTATATATATATAAAATTAACATAAATAAAAGCCGCGCGTTATTCCCCGATTTGTTATTTCGGGACAATTTTGTCAGTTACTCGCGCAAACCGCAAATAAAATTATGGGACCAACGCGGCAAAAGGTTCCCAAGGGATTGTATTTCATTATGTTATACCAATAACAGTAGCAAACAAAAATTGCCCACACTTACAATTAAGCTTAACTTCTGTCGCTTCAAAATGGTAAGAAAACGGGCGGGTTTTCTTTTTCGCTTCCTCTATTCAAATGAAGCTTTAAGCTGAGATAAAATGAAATAAAATGTATCTATACTATCTAGAATTGACGATAGCTTTAAAATTTTGCAATCACGTGTCGCAATCTATCGTACAGTCTCAAACTTGAGGTGCGCACTATTACCCACTGCGTCCTATTCCCCTACTTTCCCCTATAGCAATAATAATTATAAAAATAAGAACCCCAATCATAATTATTTTACTATGCGATTATAATTGCAAATACCAAGCATTTTTCTCTTAGTGTACGATGATAAATGATAATAATTCTCTCGCTCTTTTTTAATATGAGAGATTCTGTTATATTTTACCTACTTTATAGATTTATGTTTTTACACGACTTATAATAAACGATATGAGATAATGTTATAATGACTATGATTACAAACAATTTATATAATAATAAATGATACGATGATAAATGAGATAATAATTTTCTTGCCTTTGTATAAAAGAAACTACTTTAAAGTATGCTATGATGAAACTCTCACTATTACCTAATAGCTATCCAATTAACATTTTTTAGGATCGCAAATGTTTCGTCGCTATACATATTACGTATTGTATTTCCTGACGTAATGTTCGTGAAAATGTTCATCAGACCAGAAAGCAATAGGTACAATGATATTTCAGAGCTGTCAATGAATATTTTTTATCGATGTGTGATCTTGATGCTATCAAAATCGTTACTAGATTGCGAGTATTTTTGCACACACAGTTTTTCAAAGAAAACAGATAGAAAAACTCGACCAAAATGTCATTCAATAAATAATTAAAATATATTTTGCTATATGTAGATGGAATTGCGTCTCCTAAAATCCACATATAAAACTATTTTTCAAAATCAAACACACATACACTCACACACACACACACACACACACACACACACACACACACACACACAC
>NW_020214555.1:141126-185295 GCF_003070985.1 Temnothorax curvispinosus
CACACACACACACACACACACACACACACACACACACACACACACACATCTTGGTTTAGTTCTATTTCTTCGTCGATTGTATCAAGATATATGGATGTGAAAATGCATAGAAAACCAAATAGAAAAATATGTATATATATTTCTCTTTTTTTCTTTCACGCGCAAACCGAACTTTTAAGTATGGTCTCATTTTGCCAATCGGGATGCCGTCATTTTGTCGCAAAGTCGAGGATTTCTGGGCAATTTCGTGCCATCGCATTCAAATGAATTCAAATGCATCATCAATAATTCATTAAGCGGCCTGTCAAGGGCAAGAATCTCGTGTATCGCGGAAACGTGATTCATGGTGAGAACGCGAGGAGTGAATCGAAATCGTGAAACGGCAGCCCGGCGTCAGTTCGTCAGGTAAACACCCGATCGATAGCTCTTACGAGTGTTCGCCGGCTGATGCGTAACTTCCACGAGGAAGAAGATTCTCTTCGTGAGGAGGAAGTTTGTTTCCCCGAGACGGTTGCGAAAGGTTGCGGTTTCGCTTTGACGCTAGCTAAATCATCTAACGAATGCATGCAGGAAGGCTCGAGAAACTTCGTCGTTCACAAATAAAGCTTTCCTCAAGGCTTTCCTCGATATTGAGGAAGCGTCAAATCCGCGAAGTCAGGATAAGGAGATAAAGACCCTCGCGGGTTGCGACAAATGACGCGGACGCCCTGAATACAGAAATCGTTAATCCGACACGTTACACGGAGATTCGCGCCAAAAGGTACCAATAGGTACCGACAATAAATATCGCAATACCGCGAGATTTATCGTCGCGGAAATTTTGCTCCGCATGCGACGCTGTCCGTCAATTCAAATTAACGTTGCCAAGCTATATTTGGGAAAAGTTATATTTTCCGTTTTTTGACACTATATAATTAAGTTTTCATTCTTATCTCAGAAGCTCACTGTCAATTTTATTTCCTAATACGAATCTCTTCGTAACTGCGATTTAATTGCAAGTCAGGCCAGTATGAGTTAACTCGTATATGTGGCGTCCTAGGCAAAATCGCCAAATACGAATTAACTCGTACTTGGCAATCAACGTGTTAATAATAACAGAAGAGAGAAATCGCAACGCAGTTTTGTCATTAAAGTAAGAGACGTCGATCCGCGATCCTCCGCGCACCGCGTCCGTTTCGTATAGATGTATTTTTTTGCTCCCCTCCAACGAGCAAACCGCAAATTGTGCGTTTTCCGCCGCCGCGTACGCCTAAGCAAAAATCACGATGCATCTGCGTCATAGGCGACTTTTGATAAAAATCGCGACAACAACTCCGGCTTCTCCGTCGGGACGCGGAAAGGCCGGTTGTTTCAGGAATCGCGAATCGATCGACACATACGCGGGAAAAAAACGTTCCTCTCGAGTCTACGCGAATTTCATTTGAACACATCATGCGTTCTCACTCAACGAAAATACTCTAAGAATTGTTTCCTTTTTTATTGTCTTGGTCAGTATTAGGTTGATTATAATAACTGTTTTAACATCTTTTGTGGGAAATGCTTCACGATTTTCCGTGTCCCTAACAGTAAATGTATATTCTGAGAATGTTCAGAGGATATCATAAAGTATAAGATATTTATAAGGATGTTCTCAGTATATTGACATTCTTAGTATATTCTAAGATGTACAAAATATTAATGCTATTAGGGATCATTCTTGCGCAGAGGTAGTGCTACTCTTATCTATACTTTGTTCTAATTTTAGTATATGCCGAAGTATAACAATAACTTCGGTATATGCAAGTATATGCTTTTGTATATTTAGTATATATACAAGTATAACTATAACTTTTGTACCCAGTTTCTGTATTAAAGCCGGAAAAAATCCGGCGAGAACAAGAAACAGATACAAACTTCTCACCGATTTAAAATGATCGAATCTTCGTAATTTTCCTATCGACTATTGCGTAACGAACTGATGGATACGATAAAACTGATAAATAGAACTGGTCATCCAACAGAGCCGATGAAACTGATAGATGTAGCAGACGTAATATGGAGCAAAAAAAAGAGAGCCGGGCCTGTCACGTGCAGCGAGTTATAGACTGGTTGCCGCGGACACACCTCCGCGCTTTCGTATATATTAATTCGCATATTCATAAATTCACATTTATTTATTCGCAATTCACGTAATAGTTGCCTAGTCATGCGTCTAAGCCATAGACACACCCGCGAGGCGCGAAAAATCCGAGATAAATCGGTCGCGTTACACCTCGCGACGTTACGATTCGAGATACAGATGTATCTTGGCGATTATTCACGGCTAATCGAATCTTTTCTCTCGATCGCGCGTCGTCTTGACACAACATGCATGCACAAAATGACGCGACTGCGAATCGCTGCTCCACCGTGTCTCGCTTCGTTCCGCCCGGGCGCTTTCGTTTAAAGCGCGGATCTCTCCGCGAAATGTAGAAGAGACATTCGTGGAAATTAACTGTCCACTTTTGCGAATCTCTGACAGCCTTAACGAGGAATTTAGTAGAAAAGAGAGAGATCCGGCGGTGCGGCTCGGACGGATTATAAACCGCGTTGCAAAGGATTTATATTGCCTACTTTAGCAGCTACACGCGCGACAAGGACGATAACATCCGTGCAAACGTTCAATTGGAATTAATGACGTTCGTCGATTGAAATTGACGTCCCTGCTGGTACAACAATGACTTAATATAACAAGCACGATAACTACAATAATAACAATAATTTCGAAAGCGCTTATTTATCTACGTAACGGTTACTGTACCCTCGACAATAATCTTGCGTTTCGACATCGGCGTTGTATTTCCGACGTCAGTAGGTATCCCCCGCAAAATGAAAACATATCGGGGCACGTGACGCATGTATGTATCTCCGGCCGTCCGATCGATTATCTTGCCCCAATTTTTTCTCTTCCGTCGCTATATTTTCAATCGGACGAAGGGGGCAAACGACGAATAGGACGCTTGGGGGATGCCACGAGAGAAATCAGGCCGCGGAAAAATCATGGCCTCGGCAGCCGAGATTGGGCCGTTTTTTGCCGACACACAAAAGCCACGTTACGCGGATGCTCGACTCGTTTCCATCTCTCATGTCCGAGAAATGCTTTCTGGATCTTCGCATGATCACCGAAACTCACGGAAACTCGGCTCGGCTCAATCAGCGATATCGATCTGGAGAACCTGACGCGATAATGTACCCGAGTCGTGCAAGAGACATTCGAGAAGATCGTCTTTATTTATTTCGTTTCACGTGCCACCGAGAGCTTCAGTCAATTCAGGGAACACACAATCGGTGAATCCGACCGGGTATAAATCGAATGTGTAAGCTTGCGAAAACAGTTGCACAAATATATGGTGGATTTTCTGAAAATTTTGGAGCAAAGTACTTGAATAAAACCCACTTTTGAAATTACCGGTTAAAAACGTGCTTTAAGCCTTGAATATATATGTTTAAAAGATCTGTCATAGGGACCGGTGAAGAGAAGCAAAAGGAATTAAAACCTGCAACCGACATATTTGTTTAATGCGACAAAAACTGTGGGTTGCGACGATGTGGGTGTGCGTGCCGCGTTTTTATAAAAATCCACGCTGCATGGATCGTAATTAATATTTCAAATAGTTTGTTAAATGTACTTTATTTTATAATTTATTACAACACTAGCTTTTTCGCCCGCGCTTCGCGCGGGCTCAACAACTCTTCCTTCTTTTCCTCGAATAGTATAGTAATATTTACTCCCAAAAAAGTTTTTTTTTTAAAGAGACCTTTTTCAGACAATTTTGTATGGAGGCCCCTTGTCTCCGGACTCAGACCCCTTCCCAAAACCCTCTACGGTCTAAGTTAGAGTATCATGAGATGGTATACCAAATTTAGTTGTTCTAATTTAAAAACTGTGATAAAATAATAATATCACAAATTAAATTGATCATCAAATTCTAAACGCAACTGATGATAATAAATATTCTTTCCCAGCAGACATTTTCCCCTCGCTTCGACCCTTTCCCAAAACCCTGCACGGGCTAATTTATTAGACAGTAGACGATGTTTTTTCCTCGAATAGTAATATTTACCCGAAAAAAAATTTTTTTTGAAAAAGAGACCTTTTTTAGATAATTTTATATGAGAGCCTTCTTTTTATTTTTATTTTTATTTTCTTATATTTATTTACTCTTCATTGACACCATTTCCGAAAAATTAGACAAATTTTGGCACCGGTTTCCAGAAAATCGATCCATTAATGTATTGAGTAGTTCGCGGTCAGACAGACAGAAAAATTTTGGAACCGGTTTCTGAAAAAATCATTTTCGTGAAAAATGAAACCAATCGTGGCCATCCCCAAAAAATAAAATAAATTTTGGGCCCGTTTTTAAGATGAAAGAGTATTTTGCGATCTGAAAAATTAAAAAAAATTGGGCACCGGCTTCAAAAAAATCGGTCCATTAATAAAAAATTAAACCCATCGACACCATTCCTGAAAAAATTAGACAAATTTTGGCACCGGTTTACAGAAAATCGGTCCATTAATGAGTGAATAGTTCGCAGTCAGACAGACAGACAGACAAACATTAGAAAAATTTTGGAACCGATTTCCCAAAAAATCGGTAATGCTGCGGTCTCAAAATACGTCTACGGTCTAAGTTAGAGTATCATGAGATAGTATACCAAATTTGGTCGCTCTAATTTGAAAACTGTAGATTTGCATACTGGACAAACATATATACATTCATTTTTACATATATAGAGATATTATAATATTATTCAACTTCCTCGCTGTAGAAAATAACAAATTCATATATAGATTTTTTTTGAATATACAGAATTTTCCAGGTCAGGGGTCAATAAGCCTTCAGGGTCTTAAAGGACATTGAATTTGGAATAAAAAAGCTTCTATAAATATAGGTCCGGAAACGTTTAGTTAAAAAGTTAAACGCTAATAAACTTCAAAAAATCATATTTTTTTATTATTTTTAAAAGTATAAATAACTATTAATTGTTACACTAAAAAGCTATTAATTGTTACACTAAAGCAAACGCTACGAATGTAGTGTTTACACAAAGATCATTAAAAGGTGGTTTTTTCACGTGTCTACTTTTTTCATTGTTTTGAACTTATTTTCTTTTGAATGCCTTATCAGACTTAAATAAAATTAATTTAGTTTGTTATTTAATTACTCATCAAATTTATTTCGTTACTTTTTTCAAATGAATAAAGGATTTTTAAGGATTATTTATAAAAATCATCAAAGAAAACGTAATTTTTCGAAGTTCATTAGCTATAATTTTTTAACAAAGTGTTTCCAAACTTTTGTTTATATAGGAACATTTTTGTTCTAAATTCAATTTCCTATAAGATTCTGGAAAATTTTATTGACCTGACCTGGAACATTCTGTATATTTCTTTTTTGGAATTACGCATTCATCAAATAAGACCCACTTTTATGGGCTTTGGGCCATTGGGCTTTACTAGAAGTATGTCACTTTACAAAATATCTTTTTTGTTGCAGGTGATATTTATGGCCAAAATTAACAATAAGAAGAAAAAAGTAAAAAAATGTGCTAAGAACAATTGGGCCCAGATAGCTAGATATTTCCAAAAATGATTACCAAATTTAAGCTATAGATAATTGTGATATTTAAGAGTAGAGTAAACCTCCTTTCTTGTAATTAATAATTATTTTAATGATATAGAAAATAATGTTTAATTACTTTGTTATTACCAATTTATTTTTGATTGATTTTATTATATACAAAATCATACAATAAGGCCTAGTAAGAGTCTCAAAAACATTTTTTTTTGTTTTTTTATAATTATTCTATGCGAAGGACATATTTTATTTTTGTTATTGATTGAAATAAAAATTTTATTCTCACTTAGTGTACTTCAATATTTCCATAAATACAGTTTTGAAAAAACAAAATAAATTAATTAAGCCTTATTCAGTCCAGGTAGCTTACTCGAGAGCTCAATCTCGTGGATTAACAATTTCGTTAATTTTATTGATGCGTAGAAACGTTTAATGCGATATAAGTCTCCTCACATCTCGAATAGCAGCGCGAAACTGATTAAAATTCTGAGGCGAATAATTAGTATCCTGTAACTTTATATAATCTTCTAAGAAAATAACGTTGTATAATATCACCACGGTAACTAATATCAAGTATTCCAATTTTACGATTCCTCATGAAGAAACGGGGAAAAGAGGTTCGACTTTTTTTTCTCGCGATTATTACTACTTCTCCAAAACCGTGGAAATATAGAAATAATGATGCACATTAACAGTGAATATCGTAGTTATGTGAGATCGCTTTCTTTTCCTCTTAGTAGAATGCAAACATACTTTTCTACGATATCATAAACGTATCATTCCTAACAAAGCAAACAAGATAATGAGTAGCGAGTAATAAAAACGGCATTAATAAAGATGTTATCGAGAAATTGCTATTATATTATACATTTTTCATGAATACTCGTTAACGAACGTGTTCAAGTTTGCACATATCGCGATCGATGATATGCGTGATAACGCTAATAACCACAATTTTGCTTAAAGCAAGTCATTGTATTTGATTTCGTCATGTTTCGTCACGTACGATTGCGTGTAGCACGTATGGCTTCATTAAGAGGATGCTGGAGTCGTCTGTTTTACCGATAAATTTATCATTTTCTTTTTACTCATGTAGCGTCGTATTAATTTGACAGAATTAAAAATGCTGCTCCATAATTGCAGTACATCCCAGCCGGAACGCCGACGTCTATAGACGTCGAATTGACATCTTATAGATGTCGATTCGACATCTATAGACGTCGAAAAGACGCTAGCATTCCGGCTGGGATACATAAATGATTCAGGGAAATTCCTATTTTATATAAAAAACGAGAAAAAATTACGAAATTACAGATTTCCTTATCTACCTTTATCCTGATATGGCATCTCGAGTTACAGCAATCGCTGTCAACTCATCACAAGATGTGCTTCATATAAAAGATATACCATTGATGCGGACGTGAAAACGAGTTTCCCTGAATTGCATAACAAGAAAAACATCGATGAACCCTTCAAATCGAGATTAGAAGATTCTAATATAAGAGTACAGTATCTATGACGATTCGTGCGTATGTGTGCGTGCAATGTAGGTGCTATCCTTGTCTATATATCCTTGTATACAAGGACATATATAATAGTCGATAACATAGAAAATGGTAATTTTGTCAGTTATATAGACGACTGCTCCAGCATCACCTTAAAGACAGAAATATTGTCGCCACCAATACATAGCCGATTGGAATTAATGTTGAATCTCAAAGCTCATGTATCAATGCCTAGGATCAATGTCTAGGATCGTTGGCCGAACCCAAATACAATGAGAAAGTGTTATTTATTCTTCATCGTTAATTACGCGATAAAAATGTAACGGGGGCAAATCGCGCCGATCACGCTTGGTTTGCCGCATAATTATCGATGCGTGAAATAACTTTATTTCCGTCCGCGTCGCGAATATCTCTCGGTGACTGTCAACCGCGCGTGCATTATCGCGGTTTTGCATCGCGGTGTCTTCTTCCCCGGCCAACAGTCCTGACCGGTCCTGACAATTGTATCGCATCCTCTGTCAACGGCACGACAGCTGTCCTTATTCGGAACGATTTGCGCGAATCATTTTTGCGCGTGCAATTCACGTGTTCGAATGTCGAAGGTAGCGCAAAGGTCGCTATATTTAAATGCGGAACGAAAGCTTCATAGACGGTGTCTAAAGATTGACGTCAATTTAAGCGATAGACGGCAATCGATCGTTCCGCCAAGTGGACGATCGTCCGACACCGCTCTAAAGTAAGTTTAAGCGCTTTTTAATTTGCCACCGAGTGGCCGACGTCGCCGGGCGGAAATCGAACGATCGTCTCCGCTCTCGGAATCGAATCGTTTATAGCCTCCAGAGAGGCTATAAATGAATGTCGGGACGATCGATTTTAATAGTACAGCCGATAAGCGAGTAGATCCGTTCAAGGCGATATTCACGAATTTCCGTTGCCTGATTTCGGGCCTCTGGCACGAATTTTTTTATTCGCGTTTACCGAACATGCTCCAAACCGTCGACACTAGAGATGTGCAAACTATTCGAATTCGAATTTCTATTATTCGAATCCAAACTATTCAAAAATTTGAATCTAGATAGATAGAATACGAATCATCTCTAACAGCAAATGTATATTCTGAGAATGTTCAGAGAATATCATAAAGTGTAAGATATTATAATTAAGGATGTTCTCAGTATATTAAGTGCATCCTTAGTATATTCTATAGATATATATGACATTATTGCTGTTAGGGATACACATTGTCAATTTTATAAAATTATATTTCCCGTTAATAAGCAAAAGTACGATTATGTTAATAGGTGCATTCAGTGAGTGCATTCAGTATTATAACCGTTCACTAAGCGGCTAAATAGTCAAAAGTTTATTTCTAATTTTTTCATGCCCTGTGACTCTATCAAATTATAAGTAAAAGTTTGAATATATGTAAAAAAAATCGTATAAGCTATGAGTATTGATAACGTATCTTAAACGAAATATTTACATTTCGGACTTTGCATCGTAATATCTCCGCTCGTAAGGCACGTAGAGGAAAAAAAACACTTTTCCTATATAAACCGATTCCAAGCTATCAATTGAGCCTACTTAGAACTTAATCCATTCACTCGTTATTGAGATCTCAAAATCTCGGGTACTTGTGCAACTCGTCGGCTCGCGTAAAGATACACGACGATCTCGTGCTATCCGTGTACTTGGCGCGAGACACTACCGTGTCTCTTGATAAAATAAACTATATTATTTTATTTTAATTTTTATACAAAATGCTTCCGAACATTTGCGATAAACTTAAAGGGGTGTTAGATCTTGGTAAATTGAACAATTTTTGTTAAGTAATCCGTATCCGGCGACGTCTCCTTAAGGCGCTAAGCGTCGTTTTTAGCCTTGTTGAACACTGTTTGATTTCTGTATGGTTAGATTAGAATTTAAAAGAAATCATATGGTTTTTAATTTTATTTTCTTTATTTTATTACAACAAATGTTTAAAATGGCCACCTGCAATCTCAATACAAGCATATTGCATCTACGGTGCATTGATGCACTTTCTGGAAAATTCCAGGAGTATTGCGAATCACATAACATGCATTCATTATCCCGTCGATGAGCTCATTTTGGATATCGACAGGGGTCGTGTACACTAAACTTTTAACATGCCTCTATAAGAAAAAATCAAGGCACGTCAAATCCGGCAAACGCGCTGGCCAGGCACCAGGCCCGCCTCTTTCTAATCTTCCTATCCACCTGTCGCCGAAACACCTTGTATATGTAATTGGATAATGTTATTGGATATTGATATTACATAAGAGTATTTTAATAATTTATCTATAATTTTTTGCCTAATTATTTCAGTTATTGCAACATTAAATAAAGTATATTTTATTAGTTTCATATTAAGCATTTAAATGTTTTTTACTTTAAAAAGAATATATATTATATTATATAATTAAAATTATTTTTCCACATTAAAATATTCTCTTGTTATCTGCGTATTAAAATTCAATCTAATAATAATTATATTGTTAATTAAAAATTATATTTTGATTCAATTTGAAAGTATTTGATTCGCTTCGATTCGAATGAAATTTTGTCGACTCGATTCGATTCGATTCGACATCAAGAATCCTTGATTCGCACATCTCTTGTAGTTGACGTCTCACCGAATAAATAGATAATAAATGTTCGCACGATCGCGATATGATAAAAAGAGATCCGATTGAGAGTAGCAGCTTTGTTTGCACCGCAGTCCTCCTCTCGGGCGTTTATCGAGCGTTTCTGTAAAATATGGAGATGGCACGAATACAAATATCGAGACCGCACAGATACTTCGTAACCCAGCGATGCGTGAATACGTTTGAATCTAAAATTGTCCCAACATTTTGATAAACATTTTTATTGTCAATTGTTACAAGCGCGTAGTTTATGAAACAAAAGTACTTGTAATTTTATCGCGGAGCACAAAACAGATTAGTCGAATACAAAAAGATTATAGAATTTTTTCCAGTAAAAATCAACGAAGTCTTCAGCTTCATATTTTGCTCGCTTAACTTTTTAATGGTTGCTCAGTTTTAATTTGATTCATGTTAGAAAATAATATTAATGTATTCGGTAAATACATTTACACAACAACGCAACGTAATAAGAATTCCATTAATATAATTACTCCAATTTTTGTATATAAACTAAGAAATATTTTTTTCAGTGTTTTATAATCAAGTGTAAGTGTTGAAAATTTCTGCTTCACGGAAAGAGAAGAGAATATATCCGGAATGATATAGACGGAGGCAACGATACGGTCGATGAGAGAACGGTCCTCGCTGAGCTATAGAGCTCAGCTTAATTACGCATCAACGACGTTTTCGGGGTAGTTAAAGGGTGGCAGACAGCGTTTGACGGGAGGATGGCAGAATTGTATCGTGCTCAGCGAAGTTTTAATCGTGTCGCTCATTAACGCCGGTAACTACACACATCGTCGATCTCCATCCCGTTAATCCATTATAATTTAGCACGAGTTTCTCCCGACGGACGACGACTACAACGACGATGATGACGACGACGACGACGACGACGACGTGAATATGAATGCGGCAACGGATGCTCCGGCGCTCGGAGCAGTTTGCTAGCGATAGCAAAATGTTTATACAAAATGTTCCGCTGACGAAAATTAATCGCCGGAGCAACATCATCTTCCCGTAAACAAACGGCGTTTCTCGCAAGCGAAATTAACGTAGCGAAAGTTGCGAGAATTTCTGACGAAATGCGAGGCGCGGAAACCGGATTTATTCTATTTACATTATATCTTCTTTTTCCGAACTCGCGAGACGTGAGATCTGTAGAAGAGACGGAAGAGAAAAGAGAAGAATACAGGAAGAAACTGACGATATTCGTTCGACTAATCTGACGAGATTGGACTGATCGTATTTCGAAGTTAGCTGCAACGGCCGTGATTCGCGCGCGGGTTCAGGGACTCAGGCAGCCGAATGAAAATCGAATGAGGGAGGAAATCAAGTGGCATTCACACGATGAATTCTTCAGCGTGATGTCCCGAGAGCGCGCTTGATGATACACGTCGCTCTCTCGCGCCATGCGCGGGCAACGGGCGTTCCTCCGCGCCGACCGCGGCGTAAGCGCGCGAGAACGCGGCGCGAATCCGATTAAGGCGCATATTTTCTCCGGCAGAATCGACAGATAAACGCCTGCATTTCGATGCTGCCGAGGCTGCGATTCCAGGCTAACTAGCTGGCGTGACACGTATAGCTCTCGGCCGTTTCGAACCGTTATGCAACCCAGTTTCAGAAGTTCAGGAGGGAGGACGAGGCACGAGCGTTCGTCGGACAATGGTGCAACCCGAGCTACGTGGAGATTGCGATTAATCTTCTCAATTTATCCTACTTACCCTTCACCCTCCTCCGTCCACTTCCCGTCCCGATCGACCGGTGAAATACGCAAGATGCTGAGACGCGGAAAGGGGGAGGGAAAATCTCTACCCGGTTTCCAAAATTATTCCACGAGAAAATTCCGAGTCACATCTGAAGCGTATCATGGTTTATAATTTCAAAATTATGCTGTTTTAATTAAACGAACACTCGTGTATCAAACGGCATCTTAATAATTCCCGGATATATTAAAAAATCTTCTTTAACTATAATACTGTTCTAGTTATTGGAACGACGTAGTTTAGCGAATTTTCTAGAATGATTATGATCTTCATACTCTTCGTCGCACTTTACGTGCCGATTGCAATTAATCTCACTCTATTTCGCCACGATCGTAAGTTTTGTTCAACGAACGTAATGACGTCAGGCTTCGAAAGTATTTTATTAACTTCGATATCTCGACAATTTGTACGTAAATGTCACAAGAAACGATGATGCATATAGTTTAGTCAAAAAGTTTCCAAGTTTTTCAAAAAACTCATTTCAATTTATACGGACATGAATATTACTGTGCGCATGTAAATGCGAAATGTTACTCTCTAAAAGTGGAAGAGTGAAATATCACTCAAAACGAGTGAAATGCAAGTGTAACGAAAAGTGAAAATTAACCCTGTGCACTTCGAGTGATTCGCCTCTTTAAGAAAGGGTAAAATTGCACTCTATTAGTTGGAGTGAAATCGTACTCCATTTGAGTAAAAGGGCATTCTTTTCGAGTGCAGTAGATCGGTGTGTTCGTAGGAGTAAATTATATCACTCTACTAATTTTGAGTGGAAAATTTCATTCTGTTAGAGTCACTTATCAGTCGATCTTTAGTAAATTGTGATTATAGCTTTAGAGTGAAATCGTATCACTCTAAAGCTCCGGTAGAGTAACCGCTCTAATCTTAAAATTTGAGTGAAAAATTCACTCCTACCTTATGAGTACCCGTATTTACTCAAATTAGAGTGACTCTCTCTTTTGGAGTGACTATCGCAATCACTCTAATATATTAGTAGCGAAACCAATCTATGAGATTTAGAGAGTATGTAAGTGGCGTAAGCATCCACTAATATCGCGTTTTATTTGGATTAAGTGATTAGTGGTTTTATTGTATCGTACATTTCCTTATTTTCTATAAATAGCGAGATGTAAGAGCTTAAATACACAAGTGCTAAGTGGCGGGAAGAAATTATGACTGGCGCTTAGGATGTTATCGCGCGTTTATTACAAAAATGCATCATATCACACGCAAGAATTGTCGACAAAAATGCGCAGTCATAAAGATTTTAATTAAGCCTGTGCCTTAAGCACGTCCTGATAAAGCAGTGATTAAGAATACAACAACGAGAATTGAGGAATGGAAAATTATAAGCCACACATACGCGCGTGCAAGTAAGCGCGCCCACGTCAAAATTCAGTTAGAAGGAAATAATTAGTCTTTTCTATCTAATTTGTCATTCCAATCGATAGTAAACGAAACCTTTGATTTTCAAAGGTTTTTTGCGTTCTTAATTAATTAAAAATACCTTAATTAAAAATACACGACAAAAAAATCGATAAATTATACATCTCGAAGATACCATATTGATGATTTGTACAAACAGTAATTTAATTTGTTATTGTCGCGAGTGCGAGATGTGAAACAGTTCCGCGCGAGGAAAAAACAAGAAAAATACCGCTCGGTTGTCACGGTGACGGATGTCCCGTGAAATTGCAATTTGCACGCGTTTTCAACGAGCCGCGCGCGTCAGATCCATTCGAGAATAATACCTGGCGCAAAACGTTACGCTTTATAAACGGGCAAAGATTCTAAAATGTGACCGAATGACGGGAACTATTGTCCGTTTTAATTAAATTCAAGCAAATCTCACTGTATCTTGCATGATATTCGAGGCTTAATTGCTAAGGGATGATAAGCCCCAAATTCGTCGTGGGGTTTATCGTGAAAATAAAGACGGAGCTTTTCCCCGATACATCATCCGCGTGCTAAATATACATTTTCTCGAGTCACTAGCACGCTTACTTCCTTATCGCACGTCGTAAATCTGCGTTTCAGGAGGAAAAAGTCTCACCGGGATACGCGGTCGCGCGAACGCGAAGAAAATAGAATCGCACTGATTTTCTTCAGACAGCTGATCGATCGTCGATACACTTACGTCAAGATACGTCCGTGCTTTCAAGACAGCGTCGTCTTCGGCCGTGGAGAACGTGCGGACGAGAGCCCCACTGTTGTCAGCTTCGCTCATCACCGGCTAGCCTTGCACTAAACTGTCATTTAATTCGCGTTCGCCACGATAACAAAATACTCGCGAGCGAGCTGGGTGGAACGCGTTTTAGAGGCCCTGCCGGAATTCATCAGGGCACGCGCGGCACTCACGGCCGGCAATTCTTTGCCACTTTACCGCGACCCATTAACGATGCCCCCAGTTATTCTTCTGTAGAAACGTCGGATTTACGTAATCCGCCGCGAGAGAAGTAACGCACCAATTCTACGTCGGTTCTATCTGACTTTCCCCTTTAATTTTTCCTCTGCCTCTGATATTTTCCCAAATTAACGATCCTCGGATTTTCTTTGGATATTTAAATTAGAAAGAGACTTCAACAAAGTGAAAACGGATTTTTTTTCAGATTTTATCACAAAGTAAAATCGCAAAATTGCTTTTATTTTACAAAAAATGCAAGAGGTAAATCTCTATGTATGCGATAACATATTGCATCCCGAGAAGAATACTGTGACAAATAAAAAATACACAATTTTCAGGAGAGAGAAAACACAGATTTAGTTCAATTTTTAAAAATTACGAGATATCTAACGTAATTACAATTACGATATTTTGTTATAATAAAACTTATACTGTTTTTAAAAAGATCCGCTGTAAATTACTTGTCAATTTACTTATAACACTATTCATCCAGAAACTGCAATATAACCGGTTTAAAAAGAATAACGATGCTTCTGCCTCGTGCAGCAGATTTCGCATAGACTTGTGTGATTATATTATACTCTCTAAATCTAGAGTAGTTTCGCCGCTAATATATTAGAGTGATTGCTATAGTTACTCCAAAAGAGAATGTTATTACTCTAATTTGAGTAAATGCGGGAACTCATGAGGTAGGAATGAATTTTTCTTTTAGAGCGGCTACTTTACCGGAATGATATGATCTCACTCTAAAGCTATAGTGAATCATGATTCATTAAAGATCGACTGATAAATGACTCTAACAGAGTGAAATTTTCCTCTCAAAACTGAGAGTGACATAATTCACTTCTATAGACACTAATCTACTGCCACTCGAAAAAAGTGCTCTTTCACTCAAATGGAGCGCAATTTTATACTCTTTCTTAGGTCAGTATTCATATAATCAGATCTTATATTTAAGACCGTCTTAAATACAATCTTAAGATGTCATAAACCAAATCACAGAGCCGAATTATCATCTTAAGACATTACTTAAGACGATCATAAAATAAGAATCGACTATAAATACCGGCCTTAGAATGGCGAATCACTCGAAGTGCACAGGCTCAACTTTCACTTTTCGTTACTCGTTACACTTGCTCGTTTTGAGTAATATTTCACTCTTTGACTTTTGGAGAGTATATATTATAACATGTAGGGAACACCTTAGGCACACTTTTTATCGATTTAACTTAAAATTGAAATTTTTTAAGTTTTGACAATATTTTTGTGCGATATATCTAAATGATTTTCCAAATTTTCAAAGCATTTGATTAACTTATGAGAATCTTAGATATTTTACCTTATCGCTTTGTCGTAAAGATGTAATATTTTTGTGCGCCGCGGTTTGAATGTGTGTCATTCGTAATTTGCTCGAAAATCTGCTGAAAAATTTCCTCAATTTCTCGACATTGGAATCTTTTTTTTGTCTTGACTGTGATAACAGTAAACATTACGATAAAGAGGATTTAAGCTACGCGAGCAAACCTAGTGACCCCGATATTGGAAGAGGCGTCTATTGTGTGAAACTCACGAAGATGGAGATAACGTAATGAAACTAACTAGCTTGGTCTGACCAATTAACTGACCCAAGCACGACATAACATTTGACGTATGTACAGTCGCCTGTTCACGTGACTATTTACATGTGTGTGCATGTGTGTGCGTGCGCGCGCGCGTGTGTGTGTTGGCGCGCGCGTCTGAGATTATATGAAAATTCGCTGCGAAAAAAGATTACTTTACAAATCAACCGCGCGGAGCAATTAATGATATTTCACAATATTGACGTTAAAGTCATACAACATTTTATTATTCAATGTAAACGTTATATAAGATATGGAGATACGCTAGCGCGTAATTTATTTCTACGTCTTCACTTTCTTCGGCGCGCGCTCAAGGTAACATCATATCTCTGTCTGGCGAACCCAATTTGCGAATCCTTTGGCACTATTCCTGCTACATTATGCCGCAATTCTGGCCAGCACGTCTGACTATAAAGCTAAAAATTTCACTAAAAGTAGAAGCAGGGATCCGTTATCGCGCGACCACCTCGGAAGCATTTACCTGCGATCCGACAAGAGTCGTCAAACGCATCGATTTTGATTCCACCGACGCCTTTTTCTGCGCGAACAATTTCCACGAGCGAGATTTCCACCGTAAAAATCATCCAGTCGAGGAGTCCAAGGATGGCCGGAGTTTCCAGGCCACCCCCGGCCTGTGCAGCTCGCAAAGGGGGTGGAGAATCTGGCGGGTGGTATAAATTTTCTGAGGTTGCGCATCGTGCTCGTCGGAACCTGAAACTCGCAGTAGTGCCCAAGCACGAAGCAGAGCGCAAGTGGTGCCGAAGGAAACCGGTGGTCCTCTGCCGCGCAGGATTCCGGTACGACGGCTCAGTCGCGGTCCCGTGTTCGGCGCACGAGTGCACCTTATACTCGGGGTGGTAGCGGGATCGTACGAGAGCGCCGGAGTGAGTTTGAAATTCGTTCAACGCGACGACCGAGTGATTCAACGTAATTCTCGCGCGGCGCCTATTTATACCTCACCGCACCTAAAATCCAAAAGAAAACCACGATAATATAAACAATTCGTCACATTGCAGTTCGTTATTTGTTAGTGAGTTTATTTTCATATGCTTCGCTTGGCGCGTAATATATAATGTTTAACGCGAGTAGAAGATGTCAAAATGTCATTTATATTAGCAAGTAAATATTTAACTTTTACATTGTTAAATAATAGTTATCTTTCTTAACTATAAGTTTATTACATTCATAATTATATCTATATAGTTTCTAATTCTAATTAATTTAAATAACTTTATGGATTAATATAAATTTATCACGCACCGCTCTCGCGTCCCTTCGTGCACGGAATATAAAATTTTCAGATAGAACTAAAATCCCGCGATACATATTCATATCTCATTGTTTATTCACAATCCTCTCGCATGTACGTGCATATACGGTCGAGCAGTTTCTCTTATTTCGTTCAATCCATCTTTTCCTGACGTTAAACGTTCGATCCTCGTGCAACAACAGAGTTTTCTTTTACGCGTTAATTTTGGTTTCAAATATTCGAAATTTAAACTTCAATCTGGAGAATAATAAAAAGCTCGCTGTGTAGCCAAGGTGATAAATGTGGAAAAGGAGTATCACGGAATATACTTTCTCTCGCTTTATCTCCTTGTCATATTTCTGATATCGAATTTGGCGTCTCGCCAATGGATTAACAATTTCGTATTGAGGAGATTGTGCTTCCTTGAGAGGACCGAGTATCAAAGTATCTCGCAAAAGTAGTACTTCTGCAGGAATTGCAATATACGAACGTCGTTTTGTGTCTTGGGAGAATATCGCAGATACATATATCACGATCGTCGAAAATGGGAACAAATGTAGGTATTTCGCGAGTATTATTACCGGAGGATCTGGGAAAAGAAATGTTACTTTTTACTACTTACATGATTCTTTCCGTATCTCCGAGAAAATTGCGAATTGTAGACAGCGAGAGGACTTTCATTGCTATCGACGATACTAATATTGCGCGATACCGGAGTAATCTGAAACTACGTGTGTTCAACGAGCACAAAGGCGTTCCAGCGACTCCGACTGATTTAATGACAAATCCTTCAACGAACTTTAAATTTATTTTCTCTTGGGGGAAAAGATTGCGTGACTTCAAGAAGAAGATTAATAACATTCCGCTCGGGAGCTGAGAGAAAGCGGAGAGACGACGCGACCTCTAAATACTCGAGGAGTCATCAGGGCACGTTTATTATGGAACTTTTACGGAATGGATTCCAATCGGAATTGTTTAATTATTTCCTAGATTTCTATTGTGTTTTCTAGGGAAAACGGAGTAATTCCGATCTCGGAATCCATTCCGAAAAGTTCCATAATACGTGCCCGAAGAAGAACAAATTACGCGATCGCGGAATACAAACAATCCGGTCTTAGCCGACGCACGTTTACCGACTGTTATATGATTATATCGCGCTTTTTAATAAACTGAAAGGATTACAAGGCCGCGGGCGAGATGACACGGTGAAAAATACCGCGAGTAGGTTTCGATTCGCGAGAGTGTCAATATACATATAGATCACGTTGTGTATCTCGAACGTCGTGTGGTGGTGCGAAAACTCTGAGGTAGACATATTTTTCTTTCGCCGGATTTTCTGGCGAATATGATCGTTAAATGACTGTCTTCCAGATAAAGCCGGCCCAAGGGAAGGATGGAGGGCACCGTATCAGGTCGATATTCCTGTCGAGATAATTTCACGGAGAGCTTTTCATATAATCTCGCTTTCACCCGAAACTCGAACGTCCGCGTCGAAATGGTCCGGCATGACTAATGAATTCGCGTCGCGCCGGGGCGAACTTTCGCCGCGCACGAACCCCCGAACCCCGAACCCCCGCGCGGAAAAAGCGGGGCGACGCGACGATCCCGCCGGGGGGTCGGCACAACGTCAACATTAATACTCCTTCAGCCTTTGTACGATACCTTATACCATTCCAGTTGTCCGCCCACGCGCCGAATTAATGTTTTCGCAGATACGGGCCATTGATTTTACGTCAAATATGGTTAGCGGGGTTCGGCTATCGGCGCGACCTACGCCGACATTCGACTCGAACTGTCTGTTCGCACATGTTACGGCGCTAAATCGCTGGCTATCTCAGACGCCAAATCAGGACAGGCGTCGTTGGGAAAATCGTCGGATCTCGATGGAGTTTACGCCCGCGGTTTGGAGAGTGAAAGCGAGTCCTTTCTCATCATCACTTGTATAACGAGAAACAGCTGCTAAAGTAATATTTTTATCGCAGACATCCCAGACAACACCATATCCAAAATCTTAAAGACGTCTTAAAAATGTCTTTAAGACGTCTTACGTCCCGGTTTTGGACATGCGTGCTGTCTGGGATTCTTATTATGTCCTTCTTCGGCAGGAGAACAGAAACTAGTTGAATATTCTTCATTCTAATTCCGGAAAGCGAAAAGAAAAAAAATAAGAGCAAATATTAATTGAGAACGGAGTCGAATGGTATAAATGCAGGATTCAATCGCCCTGAGAGATTACATCCACTCGATTCGCGCACGTTCAAACGCGCCTGCATCCATTGAATTAATGCGGTAGATTGTATCCGCTCTCTGCAATGGACACGTTGCACACCTCGCGCAACAACGTCGCTCGTCACGTGTTTCTCTCGATCGGTGGGTGGAAACCGTCGGGCATGGAGCATTCCATCCAAGCAATAATCAATAAACGCATCGTTTGTACGCACAAATCCCCCAGTTCCGTGGAACTGTAAATTATGTTGCCCGTGTTACTCGTTAATTAGATGGATCCATTCTTTAAAAACTCCCCTCTCACGGGGGGTTGTTATTGTCGAGAGACACGAAATTGGGTCACGCCCGTTTATTTCGGGGAAAAGGTATAGAAAGAAACAGAATTAAATGGTCGAATCCCGGGAAACGGAGTTTTCTCCTCAAAGCCCTCCTTCGCGATCTACATTTAGCGTTTCTTATTTAGTGGCCCTTGATGTTTAATTGCGAGTATCGTGTAATTTCCTACAGGCCGTTTCTTACACGTTTGCACATTTGCACGCGTGAGAAATGAAAGCTTTGCCTCTCGAATGAAAATGACCTTTCCTGCGATCGGAAGTAATCGGATTAGAGGCAATTTCCGAACCGTAAGAGAACACACCGTCGAAAGGAACAACTTTAATTGAATACCCGCGCTCTTTGCTGAATAATATTATTTTGTTCTTTTACACGATAACGATGATGGCTAGTTTGAACTTCGCCCAAGAACGCTTATTTGCGGTTCTCCACTCAAACAGTTCGGAAATCAATTTCATCAGAGGGAATAATTCTCCGCTGCGAGAGATAGAAAAAAATGGATATAATTAAAGTCGAATTATCAAATAATTATCGCCGCGGAGAGCTCTCTCTCCGCGGAGATACATGCGCGGAGAGGTATATTATACGCCACCGCTGCGCGTGACCGGCAAATTCTTGCGAAGTTTTCTCATTTCGAGTTCGTTAACACGCTAAATCGCCGACTTACTAAGCACTTGAGTCGCGAGGGCGACTTACGCGTAACATGAATTATGTAGCGTTACCTTAGGATCGTGTCGCGTCCGTTAAATTACGTAATTCCGCCCGGACTTGGACTCGCGGACCGGAACCGATAATTACGGCGATGATACGGCGGTTATCGCGACGTAGGTAATAACGAGATCGACCGTGCGTCGAACTTTGGAGGTGGTAACGAGGACGCCAATTAAGTGGTTGACATGCAAAATATAAATGTGCATATGTATACGCATAGGATAGGTCAATAACGTTTATAGATAGGGCGCGCGCGCGCGCATAATATGCTCCGATGTGCACACATATTGGCATATGTAAACACGTATACATGCATATACGCGTGACGCACGAAATCCCGCGATTTCACCGAGGAAACTCACAGGAAGTACGCTCGCGTTTGCCAGTTCTGCCGCGGCTTATCTAATCCGGCGGGCGAGCCCTCGATCCCCGAAATTTGATAAAACCCCGCCGTTCACACGCACGTAATCACGCAACCCTATCGTTTATTCCCCGAAACAAGTCGACCGCCCGCGGTGAAGATACTCCAGATAGATCATATATAGTATCCTCACGGAAACGGCCGGGATCTATAGGCAATACTGTGAATTACCACGTAGATCGCCCACAAAGATAGAGCGTTTGGGCGCGATAAAGGTTGAAACGAAAATCAGCGGTATCAGGCGTGCAATACTGCGAGCACACAAAATACACTGTCATGCCTTTCAAGGAATTATTTATATCTTTATTGTGGGTTTTTGTGGGAAATTACGAGACTTCAAATGCTTAGATGAAAGTTTTAAATATAGTATGATAGAGTCCGACCGAAAATTTGATTTCAGTTACGGTTTCGGCCAGTTTCGGCTACAAATCGGAGTGCCTGGATTTCGGTGTTGGCCGAAATTGAAAGGCAGTTTCGGCGATGTAGCCGAAACACTGTATTTTCCACAGATTTTCCACAAACTTGTTTAAAAAATATTTTTATTTTATGTGTAGAAATTTTATTATTATTGAAATAATATGATTGTGATACTGTTATGGATAGTATTATATAATATACAGCTATACAGATTGGAATAATAGAATTGTAATATAATAGGATTGTATGATAATGTATCTAATTATTATTTTAATAATTGAATTATGATATTTATAAAGAAAAAGTATAGTATATATGTGCACGCGTAGGCTTTCTTAGAATTCCTATAAAAGTTTCGATTTTGGTTTCGGTTTCGGCCGAAATTAAAAAAGGGGTTGTTTGAGCGGGACTCTGATAGTACGAAACAATATCGAGGAATGATTACAATTGAAATTCCCTGAAATTACGATACTTTTTATTAATGCTGGCTGAGCGAAATGTCTCGTCTTGTTCTATTGTACGAATTTCGTTACGTTAGCCCTGTCTGACCATATCGAAGCCATTACTACTTGCTGCGTTAAAAGACTTAAAAGTAATTTAACGGCGATAATTAGCTTGAAATTGAAGTCGTAACTTTTCTGACACCTTCGGAAGTTTTCAGATCGCAAGTAAGAGAGATGGCTGTGGAACAGCCGAGGTACAAATTGATCTACTTTAATGCACGAGGTCGTGCCGAGCATATTCGCTACATATTCGCCTATGCGGGCATCGATTATATCGACGAGAGGATCTCCAACGACCGCTGGCCTGAGGTTAAAAAGTGTAAGTGCCAGAAATAGAGTTATAAAATAACTTGTTAGCGCAACATGTAAAATAATGCAACGCAAATCCTAGTTAAAACGCAGGAGATTTTATTCTAATTTAATTGTAATTGAAAATTAAATTCACATTTAACATAAAATATTCCAAGTATAACAAAACAAATATACTCGACTAAAAGCACGAAATAATTGTGCAACGTAACAACCTAAAATTAATCGGAGGTATATTGCGTACGCAGCAACATTTTTAATTTTTAACTCGAGCGAAGACAAATTGCTCCGAGTCCTTCGCTGCCACTTAAGCTCGCGCTTAAGCACGACCCGCCGATTGCTTTCTCTTGTTCCCAGCGATGCCTTACGGGATGCTGCCAGTTCTGGAGATAGACGGCAAGCCGATAGCGCAGAGCAACGCCGTGGCGCGTTACCTGGCCCGCGAGCATAATCTCGCGGGCAAGGACGAATGGGAATCGATGCTGTGCGACGTGCTGGTCGATACCTTGGGAGACCTGAAACAATGTAAGTGATACATATGCCCGGTGCAATCCATAACGGTTCCGGAAAGCCGCTTAGGGCCGTCAGCCCCTCTCCACCCTCTCCATCTCTAATCGATATTCCTTTTCGGCCGCGAATCCGCCTTCAGGTCGCGATTTCCCGTTATACCGAAGGATTGCCACCACCCAGCGACAAAAGTTTTCGAATGTCGTTCGATGTCGCCGTGCAATTTAATCAAATCCCGTCAAAGGACTTTTAGTAAGTTCGCACGAGCGTCAGTCGATAACCGCGATCGATGATGTTCGAGCAACTCGAGTTCGAAAAGAGACGTAGAAGATCGTACTATCGAAAATGAGACGGTTCAGCGAAGATGCTGCCCGAGATAGAGAGAAAAGTGCGCGACGCGGGCGCGACCGAGGCTAAACATAAATCTCCGGGAAAACTCCGTGATGGGTGCGAAAGTAGTTCCGCTTTCGCTCCTCTGAAAGACACGCGCGATCTCGCGCGACCTATATTTCCAGGCTCTTCCCGAGGTCGTAACATAATCGAGCGGACGGCTATAGTCCCGGAAAAGCGTTCCTCGCGAAATCTGACGTGACGGTGGTGCGTTGCGCGCAATTGGATCGCCGCCAGCGTGTAATCCCCGCGAGTAATAATACGCGCGACTCCAATATTAGACGCTATAACGAGACATTCTAGATTGCGGGATTGTTCGCGGTATCGGAGATTTGGGAAACCTGATATATTCGGTCACAAACAGCATTTGATAATATTCGGATATTCACGGGGCGTACGACGACGAACACTTTTAATGTCGCGATGTGTCACTTTGACGTAAGCTTACACGATAGGGATGAGCCACTAAAGCATGCGCACAATTTGCCTTTCAGTTATCTTTCAATATCGCACGGAGGAAGATCATTTTAAGAAAGAGGAGAAGAAGGCGAAGCTCCTGAAGGAAACAATACCGTTCTACCTGAATAAGTTCGAGCAGACTGTTGCCGAGAACGGTGGTTACGCGGTCGGTTCCACGGTAAAGAGAATGCCTCAGTAACGATCTTCACACGAGTCTGTTTAATTACTCTCTAAAAGTCAAAGAGTGAAATATCACTCGAAATGAGTGAAATGCAAGTGTAACGAAAAGTGAAAATTGAGCCTGTGCACTTCGAGTGATTCACCACTCTAAGAGTAAAATTACGTTCAATAAATTGGAATGAAATCGCACTCCATTTGAGTGAAAGGGCACTCTTTTCGAGTGCAGTAGATCAGTGTTCATAGGAGTGAATTATGTCTTTCCAATTCACTTTACAATTTTGAAAATTTTCACTCTGTTAGAGCGATTTGTCAGTCGAGCTTAGTGAACCATATGATTCACTATAGCTTTAGAGGTCGTATCACTCCGATAGAGTAGCCGCTCTAAAGATTTGAGTGAAAAATTTACTCCTACCTTATGAGTGCCCACATTTACTCAAATAGTGACAACTCTCTCTTTTGAAGTAACTATCGCAATCTAATATATTAGTAGTAAAACCTCTCTATGAGATTTAGAGAGTAGAGAAATATAAAATGAGTGAAAATAGAATATTATTTGCCGTGTATTTTTATTTGTTCGATGTTCTCTCGTCGTTGAAGTCGAATAGAACGACATATATAGGAGCTTGAACGCTCAGATGTCGAGTGTCGCGTATCTTTCAAGTAAGGCAGCTCCTTTTAGAATCGCGATAAATTAAAATTTTCCGTCTCGATGATAAGTTGCTCGTTGCTTTGCAGACCACGTGGGCGGACTTCGTGTTCACGGTGGCGTTAGAGAACTTTGAGAACATTTTCGGTGCGACCGCCTTGGAGAATTACCCGGCGTTACGCGGCCTGAAGAATCGAGTGCACGAAATTTCAGCAATCGCCGACTGGCTGTCCCGACGACCTCATTCGGAGTTCTGAAATGTCGCTCCAACGACGACGGCAATCGGAAGGCGACGTCGATGGCGCATCACAAACAAGCACATATCTGACGCTTGCAGCTCACTGTCCGACTGTCCTGCATCGCTCTGACGACGATCGATATATTAATCGCTGAGTAACACAATAAACACGATGCGTTTCGCGTCTATTTTTTTGGAGCGCGCTTTTTTTTAGGCTACCTATATTTACAATAAAGTTCTCTAAATTTGAAATAAATATCCAGACAGCATGTCTAAAATTGGGACACGAGACTTATAAGACATTTTTAAGACATCCTTAAGACATCTTTAAGACGTCTTATGATATGTCTAAAAAATGTCTTGTCCCGATTTTGAACATGGTGCTCTGTCTGGGTATTTATAATTAAGTTTTCTAAATTTTTCCGAACACTTTAAACTTCGAGATCGATTTGCTTGGAAAATGTTACGTCAACGTTTACTTTTAAGTGACGTTTTATTCACATGAAACAGTATACTAGTCCAGAGACGCATGCAGGAAAGATTGATATTATTAATTCGTATATCAATAGTCACAAAAATGCAACCTTGTTCGTTATTGTTAAAACAGAAAGAAAATAAGACAGCGCTATTGTTCTTATCCCAGTCAGCTTAATTTTGTCACACGTATGCGAGTTACACGAACTTACATATCATATAGATCGATCACAGATCGTTTGCGACACTTGTTTTCGCACAGCTATAGCAGATTATGCGAACAATGTGCGCATATAAGATTATTGTCGAATGGATGTCTAGGGTACAAATTAAGCTTGGTCAATGTGTTCATTTATCGCGCGTCGTGTGCGTCGTGTGATGCGTGAATGGTGCATCGTCACAATAATACGATTTCTGTCGCGATCGCCGAAAAAGACGAGATTAAGCGCGACAAGCGTGGTATTTCGAACGGATATCGTAATCGATCTCTTTTTTTTTAACGGATCCAAGCCGAACGAGCAAGCGCGAATGAATAAATCAATGAAGGCGAACGGTGCCGCTGTACCGGCGAAATTAAGGTAAGTCGTTTAATTGTTCGTGCTTGTTCGCGCTCGCTCGCTCGGTCCGTTTTTATACCGTTGATTGCGATATCACCCGTTGATTTCGATATCACGATCTTTATTACATAAGATCTTGATACTTCATAAAATCATCCTTACTTGTTTTGCACGAAATATATCTAGTCGAAGTTGAATGCGGTGTAATGTTACAGGGTAATACTAAATGTACGAAGAATAAAAGGATCTATTGCACGAATGAACAGCAACACGCTGTAAGTACAATTCCACATGAGTATTTTATGTATATAGAATTTTGCAGCCAGCAAAAGTGATGCAACAAATGCAACAAAATAGAATGCAGTCGATAAGATTAATTGTAACAAATAAAGATTCAAAGATAATTTATGATATCCTTTGCTTTTATCAATAAGACAGCGACTTAAACGTATTTCATAAGATCATCGTGTTTGAGCGAGATAACTGAACGAGAAAATGCGCTTGTAAAATACATCTTGTTAGAATAGGGCAGCGAAACGGTAGACTTTTTAATGTGCTACGATGAAGATGATAAAAAGCTTTGTCCTTTCGTCGACGCTTGAAAACATACTCGCGGGTATGGCAACATAGTCAATTATAATTATCAAACGAGATCTTTAAGAGCGAGATTTGTGAGTGTATACGTGAATGTACAATACATGTTGCAACGTTACGATGCGGTGTTATATATGTAATGTTAAAGTGTATTATTAAGTGTTGAGATTACAGATGATGTAATATAAATATTATTGTGATTACACGATGGGACAGCATGACTGATAATAATAACATAATGCAAACGAGCAGAGTCGCAATTGATGTTAATGTCACATATACATATATTCATATCAATAATGCCTCATCTATAAAGAAAAAAACATAAAATATATAAGCGCATTATTTGACTGGATCGTAAAATGCATTCGCATCAATTCGTTTATTCGTTTCTCTCGTGATGGAATTATTTTGTTTCAAGATTTGAATCGGTTTTTAACGATTACACAGGACTACAACAAAAATTTATTTAAAAATTAACTGAGACTAGGCAACCATGAATTATTAGGTATTTCTTATAGATTTTGGGTCACTGAATCCGAATTCGTAAACCGTTTCGTTCTATCACGTCTAGGTTTTTTTTTTATAATCGAGAAA
This sequence comes from Temnothorax curvispinosus, assembly GCF_003070985.1. NCBI lineage: Eukaryota > Metazoa > Arthropoda > Insecta > Hymenoptera > Formicidae > Temnothorax > Temnothorax curvispinosus. The sequence goes on from NW_020214555.1 coordinate 167,492, forward strand.
AATAGTGAAAAATCTGTGAAATTGAAAGAAACGAAATTTGAAAAAAGAGCAAAAATATGACATCAAAATGCGGTCGTAGAACTGATTTAAATATATTTTGATAAGTTAAATAAAGAAATTTTATCTTATTGATGTTATGGGTATTTTGACATACAGGGTGTCTATAAAGTCAGTCTTCATCCCCTATATATTTCGGAAATAGTTCAAAATTATGAAAAATCGCGAAATATGTGTTCGATCATTTTGAGAAGCTCATTTAAGAAAATTGGAGGAGTTACATCCCTCCAAGGGAGGAGGAGTTACGTTCCCGTTTCCCTGAGACACTAAAAAATTTCAAATGAAGTCGTCCATATTATAGCATATTATTTAAAAAGGCAAAATATGAAATAATTGTCCCAGACAGCACCGTATGTCCAAAATCAGGACATAAGATGTCTTGAAGACATCTTTTAAGACATAATGATGCCATCGTAGCACAATATATAGTGTTTGTAAAGTCAGTCCTCATCCCCTATATTTCGGAAATAGTTTAAAATTATGAAAAATTGCGAAATACGTGTTTGATTGTTTGAAGGGCTATTTATTTAATTAAAAGATGCGGGAGTTGTCCCACCCAAAGGGAATGCCCCAGAGAAACCCCAACTTTCAAATAAAACCCCTCATATTGTAGCATATCGTTTGAAAGGGCATAAAAAAAAGAAAATTTTTGGCCCAAACCAGAGGTCGATACGATGATCCGTTCAAAAGTTATTTAAGATCAAAGTTCGAAAATATCTATTTTTTATCTTAAATAACTCCTGAATTGATCAACGATCTCTGGTTTACGCCAAAAATTTTCTTTTTTTATGCCCTTTCAAACGATATGCTACAATATGGGGGTTTTTATTTGAAAGTTGGGGTTTCTTTGGGGCATTTCCTTGGGTGGGACAACCTTTTAAATAAATAGCCCTTCGAAATAATCAAACACGTATTTCGTGATTTTTCATAATTTTAAACTATTTCCGAAATATAGGGGATGAGGACTGATTTTACAGACACTATAATGTGCTACGATATGGCATCATTTCGTAAGACGTCTAAAAAATGTCTTCAAGACATCTTATGTCCTGATTTTGGATATACGGTGCTGTCTGGGGCAATTATTCCATATTTTCGCGTTCGTATATTTCCATTTTTCTTTTGTTTCAAGATTCGGATTGATTATGATGATCATCTGCGACTACAAGGAAATCTGGAACAAAAAATGAGTAAAAAGAGCTTAGATGTTATTACATATTTTTTGTAATTTGAGCAAAATTATAACATTCAAAATTCTTTAGTAATATAATTCCTCCTAGTAGGCGACATTTTATATCTTCATATTTTATACGCGGTGTCTTTTTCTTCGGCTGATGACAGAGAACGAGACGTCTGCTGTCGTAACTGTGGACGTAAAGTAAAGCAGAGAGAAATGTAAGACGTAAAAAGACTATATATATAATAATTATATAATATACATAGCCTGTTACGGACTTACGTTTTTCTTTGCCTTAGGACCTGAGCAGAATAATGGCTGACTTATAATTTTAAGACATTGTTTTATACTTTAAAGTCTTATACTTTAAAGTTTTATACTTTAAAGTCTTTGTTTTTAGTAACGCACAATTATAATGTCTTGTGTTTCAATAAGTTTTGAACGTGTATATTAACGAAATGTCAACATTTGTAACACTTTGAGACAGATTGTACGCTACTAAAAACGAAAATTTAAAGCATAAAACGTTGATCTAAAATTATAAGTCGACCATTCTGCTCAGGCTCTTACTTTACCGACCTTGTTTACATCCACAACAGATGTAAGCGCTTACGTCTCGTTCTTTTCTTGCGAATGAATTCAAGAATTGAGCTCCGCGGGTCTCTGCCATCAACCTTTTTACCATCGACTTGAGAAGTCGCAACAATCGAAATCGTGAATCGAATGTCGAGATAGGTTCGCTATTGAATATCAATCCGATAACGAAGTCGTCATTGAGGTTAGGTTACCGTCACGTTACACGATCGCGTGTGCATAATGCGCTGTGCGATTTTGTATTAAAGTTACCGGGGAAGTTTCGCGCCGAGACGTCTCTCATGATCAACGGCCCCGATCGTAAATGACAGGTCGTCCCGACGAAGTGCTGCTATAAAGGAAACATGGCCGCGACAGCGAAGACGGTACTGCCGGAGGAGAGCGAGCTAACCGTTCAAGAGCTGAACGTCAGCTGGCCGGTGTTGCAAACCGCGTCCGTTTATATCGGCAAGGCCTGTGAATGGTACAACAATGTGAGTTAGAAGTCTGCGTGACAGCCGAACAATCCCCCTGGTCCCTACTGTGTTCATTGCGCGTCGAGTCGTCCCCCTCCAAGGGGTTACATAATGCTCGGAATCTCTGTAATAAATAACGTTTAACGTGTATGCCCGCCTTATATAAATAATAATAATAAAAATAAATTGCTAATAATATATCTTTATTTAATAACTATAATATCTATTAATTGTTAATATTAATAATTGATATTAAATAACTTGAAAAATTCTCATCTGAGACAGTATGTAATTTAAAACACCCTGTAAGATAAATTAGTAAGTTTTTAATTCAGTTGTTGTTGGGTTTAAATTGTTCGCATAGCCCGAAAAGAAGTTATATCTTGTTAAAGAGCTTCTAAATATAAGAGTCGTTTTTATAATCTGATAACGCTTGAAGATGTTCAAGATAAATGGTCGCTTTCGAATTACAAGAGATTTATTTCTTCTGCAGGACTTTATGTTGTGCAGACAAGAAGAGCGTGACCCACGTCGCTGTATCGATGAGGGAAAAGCCGTGACCGCTTGCGCAATGAATGTTCTTAAAAATATGAAGAAACACTGCCTAGAAGATTTTAACGCTTATATGTCCTGCCTTGAGAGGTCAACGGGAAAATTGGAATTAGAGCCGTACGTTTATATATTACTTTATATCCCACCGTGTTAATTCCTCTTCTGATACTTTGTATTAATTACAACAATGATCATTTAATATGACTGTCACTTAGATGTCGACTGACGCAAGCTGCCTTGGACGAATGTGTTCGTAAGAATTTGAACATAGAACGTCCGCCCTTCGGATACTTTTGCGAGGCTAAAGTGCATAACACATCGAGGCCGCGGCCGCCGAAAGAGGAGCCTACGGTGTTTCCAGATCCAACTCCTGGACTGTCAGCCGACATACCACGTGAGAAATCGAAATATAGCAATCGCTTGTGGTATAAATCCTAAATCTCTCAACGAACGTTGTTATAGTACTTTGATTGTGCTGCAAAGATTATATGTTTTCGAGATTCGGGACGCGTCAGGTAACTAGACAATTATAGGGAAACGAGCGTGTGTAATTTTCAGTGCGCGCACTGAACGCACCTACAACGTAGAAACGTTCCTCATATGAAAACAGAATTGTACATGTTCTGTGAATATAAACATATTAACGACAAGATAAGTGATAATTTGCTTGTTGTTATACCTTGTACAAATATAAATACGAAACATACAAAATATACTCATTGTTTATCCACCTTAATTGTGTACATAACGTTTAATGTCAAAATCCATATAATTATCTATATATTAAAATACAAGCATTAATATATTATTAAACTCTGGAAAATATTTTATTTATAAACAGTGTAAAAATAAGTTAAAAAATCAATTTAGATTAAGATAGATCTTTGGCAAAGAGTTAAGAAATATATAGCTCATGTAGGATAAATAATGCAGATGCAGAGTTTGATTAGGTTTTTCGATAAAATTATATACTTCATTTGTCACATGACTTCATAACAAAATTAATTCTCAAAAGCAGCATATGAGCAAAAATATATCAACACATTCGCGTTTTGGAAGATACATGATAATTAATCAAGAGTATTGCTTTATCAATATTACTACGGCATTTTATGTACATGAGATACGATCAATTTCAGCAATCATTTAAGTTTATATACTAAAAAACGACGAATGTAATTTTTAGAAACGCAGATATACAATACATGATGTATGTAAATGAATATATACATGTAATATTCATTTAAACATAAATCACGTACATGTAAACTTATTGAAATATATCTGACGTGTTTCTGCAAGAAAAGATCACGTTCAAAACCGTTTACATGAGGAATGTAATACCGGCTTCTACTTAATTCTACGGAGCATAGCCGTACACTGTAGACATAAATACAGATTTCACTGTCAGCTTGCAATTGTTTTAGTATTCACATAGTCTGTTGAATACCAAAGAAGAAATACACGTAATATCGTGCAATCTATAAGTCTTTGTAGAGCATGATCATGTGTTAGCTCCATGTTATATCATAACCGCTCCAGTTTGCACTCGGTGCTAAATGCACGCGTCTCCTATTATAGAAAAATGTCACGACTCCGCGATATCCTGATCTCGGCACACCGCTCTGTAACACCGTATTATGGAACTTTAGGATACTACAGTTTAAGATAAATTACAAGAATATTAATGAAAAAGATACATTACTCTGAAATCGTCCATTAGACCAAGCAATTTGGTAGTATTTTTAAACGATTGACGAGTGTAGTATGGTATCCGTACTGGACCAGGAGCAACTATATTTCCACTCTTCAATTCTGAATAACTAACCACTGTCGACTGATACACTTGGTTGACGAAAGCTATATCATAATTATCCTGGAAATGGATGCAACAATTACAAATAACGTTGCATTCAATATTTGTACTTGCCAATGAATTACGTCTGACATTTGCTCCCTTACTTTTAGTAAATAGGATAGATTCATTTTGGTGAAAGGCACAAATTGTTCATTCAGCTTGATGTACTTCAAGTGTTTTTCAAAGAATAAGCCGCTAGAAATAACAAAACAAATTTTAGTGCTGATTAAATTTACTCAAACTATTTGATTAGTCTCGAGTTACAACATCTGTCTGCAGTATCTTTAAATCTTAAATAATATGCAAATAAAAAATACGGATAAGTACTTGCTGACTCCAAGTTTGCCGAATGTTCTGGTTCGCGAGATTTCCGGGCGGATGCAAGCTCTATTCTTGCGCTGTTCCGGTTGTCTTATCCAATCGTCCCAATATCTACAAGAGCAGATGTGTTGTTAAAAACACAGATATATTACAGACCAATAATATAAAATATAACTACAGTGAAATATAAAGTCACACTTACGATTTGGGCCATTTTGGTGCAAGCTCCAACCATAAGTCGCGCGTGAGCATCCAACCTAAGCCAGGAAAGAAATCTGTCCTATAAAGTAAATGTGGCGCGTGTTCGTCCACCAAGCCAGCTTTACCATTATCATTCCACGCTGATACACACCATAGAGAGCTATCGTTCACTAATAGGGGGTAAGTCCCCAGGAAGTACTCATAAAAGTCTGGTGCGACGTCCAAGTCGTCTACGTAAAAATCATAAGAAATTTTAACCAAATTTTACATCCCGTAGAGATGTGTCGCATTTGTTATGTAATGCTTGTGCTTATAAAGATTTGGCCGCACTAATCGTACCTTCAACTATAATTGCTGTATTATAACCAAGCTTTAGAAATACTTGATTCAATGCCCATTTATAATGGCGTGCGATTTTGAAGTATCCTCTGAATTTTTTCTCTTTAGGTGGTATTTCAATATCGGATTGATCAGGTTGCTGAAATGATAAAGATTGTATTAATTCCATCATAAGAATACAAGTTATTGCGTAATCTCATTAAAAGAAATTGAAAGAGTCAAGAATTCATACAGATAACGATCAATAACAATACACTCAAATTACCTTTATATGTAGCAGCTGGTTTCCATATCTCGCTATGACATCAGCAGTTTGTCGATGATCACAGTCTTGCGATACAATTATTGGAAACTGTTCTTTACTAGGTCTTAACTTAATTAATTGGTTTAAACACCGCTCTACTGTAATACGATTACAAGAAACGACCAAAATAGCGATTATTGGAGATCCATCGGGAAGCTTTTGCCTCGAAGGAGTACTGTGTGTTGCCTCAGTCTACCGAGAGATTGGAACATAGACAAAATTGAAAACGCGAGATATTGTTGAGACTATAAGTTAAATAAAAGTTAAATAAAGATTATATTTATAAATTATATATTTAACAAATCATTGAAGTTAATAAGATGATCAAATATAATTGTTATATGGATTAATATATTACAGATAGGATAGTATCCTGTGTCGGCCCCTGTTCATTTTGAGACCCCTTCCACTTATTATTGTTTTCGATTTTTTGCAATAATATACTCTTCTTATTAGTCTCATGTTTTTTGTGTTTATCTTTCTCTGTATCATCTATTGGCAATTGGGCAGCGCTTAATCTATCGTATTCTTCTAAAACGACAAATTATATATTACACTTGATTTATCTGTTCTCTCAAATGTGCGACACCACATAAACTCATTTCAACTGATCTTACTCTTAAGACGTTTGCTCTCCTTGATTCCTTCCAGAAGCTCCTGGTTTATGATTATCTGTTGTTTTACTTGCTTCTCCAACCTGCTTATTTGATTTGATAGCTTGTCCTTGTCCTAAAAACAAGGGTACAATTACAGTTATGGTCTTAAATTTTCGCACGACGGATCGTAACTTATTATAAGGATCTTCTCACCTTATCCTGATCCTTGCCGACTGATTGTTGATCCAAAAATAAAAAGTATGTAGCCACAGCCCATAAGATAAGGGACCCAAAGATGATACTGACTGATCTATTCCGCATGACAAAACCAAGTGTCACCTTAACTGCAACATAAAGAATATTGCTGCAAACGGGAGAGCGGGTGCACGAGGTACGCGGAGCCGCGGAGAACAGAGCGAACGGATACTAACGGGGTTTCCACACGTTGCGGCGCACGTCAGTACATATTTGTTACACATGGATTCCTAAACGTGTCGTCCAAGTATCGTTCCTTCTGTGAAATTGCAACGGCCGTTAAAAACACAGGTATAGCGTATATCCCCCGGTCGCGGCGTGGTGGTGCGATGCGCGGAGGCGTTTTTACTTACGGGCGTCGCGATCATATCCGCGATCCGGAGGGTCCTCGTGATCGCAAGTCATATGGAAGCGTCGTGTCCCGTGTCGCTCGTACGACCCGTATGAGTCATGGCAATTATTTACATCACACGTGGATACGACGGACCGGGGCTACGTTGCCACAGGCGGAAGAGAGTAATCTCAACGGCGATCGACGACGACGGCGACGGCGGCGCGCGAGCCGCGCTGAAAGTAGACGTTTTTTTTTTCTTTTTCTTCTTCAAGCGGATGTTCGAGCGACTGGCTCTTTAAGTCGGCGACGAGTCCGAGTCCGCCCGCGGGTTAGGTTTCCGCGGGACGGACGTCGACGAGATACCGCGGGCGCGCAGCGCAGGTTACTTACCATTATGACAAACGGGAAGCGACACGGTGGCACGGTACCCCTCGGTGCCCCTTCACGCGGAGACTAAACTCGAGTCGAGGTCCGTCCCGTCGTCCGTTGATCGAGCCACGTGCGATCGCCGCGGCGGTCCGCCCGAAGGACGAGCCAAGGAAGAAGGAGGCGGAAGATCCTGACGAAGGTGCTTGGGACGGTGCTCACACGCTGTCTAGCTGGGACAGCTGTCAGTCTATGACAGTCTATGTTGGTAACGTGTGTCGGTAGACGAGCTTTACCTTGCGAGTGAGGCCACGGGCAGCTCTGCCGTAGCGGCGGCACGCTCGGCAAATCCTCGACGATAAAATTGATAATCCGTCGAGAGAGGCGATAATTACTGTGTCACTGATAATCACGGAGTGGGCAGCGCGAGATAATGTATTATATTTCTTATCATTCTCTATTCCCCGCACTCCCCGAATTATAGTGATTCCCCGTTTGATTCTACTGAATTCTGCTGACGTAATGTGTAATCCCGCATATTGTATATTGTATGATAACCCGCGGACATTGAATGATATCAATCGGCGAACATGGAAGAGCAGGGGAGTAGTAGTGTATCATTCTATTTTATAGAATCGGCCTCCGATTAGATCTCTTCCTTCACCGATAAGCGATAAGAGTCCTTCACCATTTTGATATAAAAGTTTTATCAATTATATAACTATTAATTAAGTCACACATTACAATTAAAAATTAAATTATACCAATTATTACTATTAATTACTTTTATTCTTGTTGCTATTGCCACATAAAAGTAAATTTCAAGATTATTACATCGAGTATGTATGTACAATTATATTTACAGGTATAGAAGGATAGACAACACGCGCTTGTCTAAAAGACGTTGTAAAGATATTTTAAAGATGTCTTATAAGACACGCGTGCTGTCTATATTCGTTGGTATTGTTTATATTATGTTTACGCGTACCTTTTTCATGTAGACAATATATAATAAACAATGTAAATTATTATAAATTATAAATGAACTAATTAATTAACTGATTTTTTAAAATAATATTTTCACAGTTTAAAAAAAATATTAAACAGTTTTAGAGTATAGGTTAAATATTAGATGCATTTCACTTATAATTTATTTATATATAATGTACAGTGACATAAAAGATATACATAACACTAATATAGAAATATTATTTATTTGCGCTGATCTGATTTGTTAATTCTTCATGACGTGCTAAAAACTGTGCCCAAACTACACAATAACTGAAAATAAAATTGCAAACAAAATATAAATTTTTGATATTTTTGACGAAATGTGAATGTTTGATAATCCATGGATTACATAACAGATAACACGGATGTAAATTATTATTATATATATTTTACGCGTAAATGTGCGCGCGTCCAACTCTCTGGTTTCATCGTCTACCTACTTCTACAATCAAGCTAGTGGAATAACGTAAAACATAAAAATATATATATTCAGATTTAAAATTTAAATTTTAAAACATTTACTTTATGGTCTTTTTTTATATACATATGGAAACCATCCGCATTTGATTTCGCTGATTTAATTTTTGTTATTGTAGCTTAATTAATAAACCATCTTTTCACGATTGGGAGTACGTCGAGGCTAAGGGAGTAATAATTCAAATAATAATATAAAAATAAGTCTTTATTATTCTCAGGCTAACTTATCGACAATTTCACAGGCCGAACGGCCGGACTGAACGTGTAATTCCGTCCGGAGCAACTCCGGAGTTTATCATCGGGGGCGTCGTGCAGCGCCCATTATTTTTGTATATTATCGGCGGTCGTGGTCGGCGCGTCGCAGTCAGCAGCAGTCAGTGCGTGTTGGTGCGTACTCGTGCGTGCTATAAATGTGTCTTCGCCGACCCGCTCGTCCACCCGTTGACGTCGACGGGTTCCGCCGTTTAGAAAAAAAAAAAAATTCTCGGAGCAACGCGAGGTATCTACCCGTGTGAAAGCATCAAGCGAGAGGAGTGAGAGGAAAGGGGAAGCAGCGCATCCCTCGGGCGAGAGTGAAAGAACGGTAAAAGGGTGAGAGGATCCGTGACGTGACGAGTCTCACGTCCGCTGCGTGATCAGCCTCGTGACATGAGAGCCGCACACACCGACGACGATATAACTGCCGGGGCGACGGCGACGGCGACGGCGACGTGGACGACGGCGGCGTGGACGACGACAACGACGAGGGAGGGTGCAAGCGAGTGAATGATGTACTGCACGACGCTCGGGAGATGGTAAGGGAAACCCAATAATTGGAGTTTACTCCACGAATTCTGGCGTTTACCTCTCACCGTGGTAAACGTCGGCAGCCCGTCCGGGAAACTGACGTTATACTGACAGCTCTTTCCGACAGCTTTTGCAGGAGGGACGCGGTGAGGGCCCTGAGCACCGGCGAGGTGTCCACCGCGCTGCGGCCGTTTTACTTCACCGTTCATCCCGACCTGTTCGGCCAGTATCCCACGCAAAGAGTAAGGATCGGCCCGAATCCAAATAAGCACACGTCCCTACTTTAGATTTTAGAACGAGTAATGAGTGTTGTGTGAAACGATCGGGATAGATCGCGATATCATCGCAGTAGGCCGGTATTCATAGTCGGTTCTTATATTTAAGATCATCTTAAGTATGTACAATCTTAAGATGTCATAAACCAATCACAGAGTATTAAGGCCATTGCACGTAACAAAGTTTTAGGCATAATCGTAAGGCCGTAAGAAAATAGACCAATATCACACTCGATTATTCTTCGAGCTCAAGGAGAATAATCGACTGTGATTGGTCTATTTTCTTACGGCCTTACGATTATGACTAAAATTTTGTTACGTGCAATGGCCCTTAGCAGCTTAAGGCATTAAGATGCTAAACAAAAACAATATGCAGATACGAGATTCTATTTGCTTCTCAGACAGCACGCATGTCCAAAATTGGGACGTAAGACGTCTTTTAGTCATCATTTCGTAAGACGCCTAAAAAATGTTTTCAAGACGTCTTACGTCCCCATTTTGTGTGTGGACGCGTGACGCTGTCTGACAATGAGTTCATTCACTTTCATTCCATACAGTCTTTCTCTTTCTATCGGAGTCTGCGAACGTGCATTTATATATGTATATTTTTTAAATGTAAAATCTATAAGATAAGAGACGGCCAGAGACAATCGAGCTATCGTACACTTTCCCGAACATTTAGAAAGCTTTTGTCCTGCATCCACACACCTTGGAGAGAGGAAGGGAGTAAAGATAACGTCTGCCAGAAATATAACTAAAAGGAAAAGAATGGCATGGCGTTTGCGCCCGATGTTTATTACATTTTTATTTGCTTTGCGTTCTCTTTTACCGCGAGTTACGTCGACCATCCATATCTCTTCAAGGGCACGAGACATGCAAGATGCACGCGTGGCCGTTGTCAAAGCGTCGCGCCGCACAAAGCGATCGGTACTCCGGTAAGCATCGTCATCGTGGCGTGATAGCGAGCGCGCGAGCGAATGCGGTGAATGGCATTATTTTTAGATGCGTGAAAACGCGCGCTGTCCCGTCCATAACGGAATAGTGCGGCGATCTTTGGACACGCGCACGTGCGTGTGCTGTGTGCAAGGACTGCAAGGTTGCTCGAATCGGAATAAATTTCCTGCCGCCACGCAGTCAGATGTTTGTGTCGTTTATCAAGCGATAATTGTTTGCGCGCGAGCAGGGCCGCATCGAGAGATCGCAAAACGAACATATACGTCACGAAAACGTAGTAACGTTCAGTATCTCATTGTCAGATCCACGATCCACCTGTTCGAGAAAGGATATAGAACAATTGGTGGAGAACTGCAATTAAAAGTAGCGGAGCGGAACATTTGTTTTTTCTGGCGAAGCCTATTTTCTTGAGTCTCGATGTGTTTATCATCGCGATGTTTGCTTATGGCAGATTGGATTGAGAACATTTTTATATTCATAAAATGCAGACTATATTGTACAACAGCTCTAATCTTTCTGTGTAAATTAAATTAAAATCGTATTTTATTCCGTATATCGACGCTATTTCGGAAATTGGGCAATTAAACGCGATAAACTCGGCCCTGCGCGCGTCTGATTAATTAATATGTTGATTACGGCTTATAGCTCACATGTAAATATTTTTGAGTGTAACAATAGTGTGACAATTTAATTCTGACAAACCATTAACCGCGAGAATTTTTTTTTATCAAATGCGAGAAGAAATTTAAATCAGAACTCGGAGAGTTCTGTAAAAAACCGCGGATATTTTTAAAACTATAAGAGTTATTAATTTTTAAGAGTTAATAATTCTTTTTTTAGGTAGCTTTTTATCTCTTTACACAAAATATTTTTGAAGTGCTTAGCTAACTTTTATTAACATATTCTATTAGGATTGACGAAAGAACATCATGTGAATGCAGATTCGTAAACAGTTTCTTATCGAGTTGTAGCGTTTTCAAATAGCATGGATATCAATAGAAATATTTTTATACTATACACTCTGTTTCCCCAAGATAATTACTTAAGTCAATTGTTAATGAAAATTGTTTATCGAAGAAGATAAAAGGACTTGATCAAAGTCTATCCCTAGCAAAACCAGAATCTGAATGCTTGTAGTTGAAAATCAAATTAGTACGTCTTATCGTTATCCTTCAGTATTCGATTGTGATCAATCCGTTATCATATTCGAACAATGTCAGATAATATTTGGATGTTTGTACCGCATTTTCTCATGAATACGATTCATGGGAAACAGTTTGGCCAAATATTACAATAAATTTCGCGAACTCGTCACGGTACAATTGCTACATACCTTATTGCCGATTACCACTGTGATTCTCTTCAAAGTAGTCCTCTTAGAAAGCTATACACCGATGCCTTGTCCACCCTTCAAAGGAGTTTTAGAACTGTTGTTATGAAATGGCCTCCAGAGCTACCGTTGTGTTACTCTTAATGTCATTAATGTCATCAAAGTGCGTTCCTTTCAATGTTTCCTTTATTTTTGGGAATAAAAAAGTCACACGAGGTCAAATCCGATATGACTTTTTTATATAGCAATTATACCGTGAGTTACAAGAGTTCACGAACTTTACTATCATACTACAGATATATTATTACTATTATTTTCTTATCTCCATCCTTAATTACATATGTTAATGCAAACAATATGTTAAAAGTATTATTTGTATTTGTTTAAATGATTGACTATAATTTATTATTTACAGACAGTGAATGAAAACTCTCTGAAGCAATTAAGTTCAATCTTAGAAACCCTGCAACAGAAGCAACCTATACGGCCGACGACTTTGCCCTTTTACCTACGATCGAAAGATGAGAAAGATGTAAAGGCTGGTAAATTTACGCTTGTTAAAATACAATTGAAAGAAAAGGATCTGAGACAAGCGATACTTTCCATTTTAAAAACATGCGATCTACCTACGACGTTTGTTGACAAAATCGAGGAGCAGAAGCCTCCTGTCACAAAGCACAAATCCAGATTTTGGCAACGCGCATATTCTGGAGAAAAGATGGACTTTTCGGAATTGGAAGACGATCCTATTTATGCTTCGATTATTATGAAACGCAAGATTAATGCAGAGCCAGATACGCTGAAGTAAATATAACATTGGGATATGCTTAAAATATTGCTATCAAAAGTATTACTATTATATTCAGTATATTCTTATATATGTTTTTGATTAGGGCATATCTGGACAAACACATCAATGAAGTACATGTTAAACTGGAGGCATGTAGACCAGTAAGAGAGGAGGTGGAGAAATTGGAGAAAGTACTGTGCAGCGAGTTGGGTCTGAAGGATATCATATGGGACTGTGGTTGGAATATCGCCCATTATCGTGGTTGTTTATTAGCCTTTCAAGCGTTAGCCGAGCATCATCCGGAATCGATGGAGGTATTGAGAAATCGCACTCTCGTGTTCGCAAACGACACTGGTATCAGTTTAGAAGGCAATGTTATGCTGAATTCTGGGGAAGTCAGGCACAATTGGCTCGACGTGAGTTGAAAATAGCTTATCTCTATCGATACCTCCCATATATTAAACTCCTTCGTCTTTTACAGCTAATAAAGAATGTAAGAAAGCATGATGTCGTGTTGTTGAAATTGCCGGCGTTTGAAAAAGCAGTGTCCCAAGTACTTCTCGACATTAAAGTTGGTCGACGGTGCGTAATACATCATATTATTTGAGTTATGGTAAGGCTCAGGGTGCTCTATATGTGCAGGAAATTCATGCCTAAGGTAATGGTCGGCCAGTATGAGCAACAGCTACGACAACTCACGACTACGCTCTCTGATTATCGTGGCAAAAGAAAGTATCCGAGTTCTTGGCCGGCTAGTCTATCAACTTACGAAATTGTCATCGAAGCGTTAGTATAAATATTGCTGCTTGTGGATGATTTTAAATCTTGTGCAAGTAGATCAACGCGTTTTATGATATCTTAAAGCGAGGCAGGTCCTTTGATGTTATCACCGACCGGACAATTCATCGTGCCATCGTCGTGCCCAAGCTTTCTCTTGGTAAATTTTATTACGGAGAACTTAGAGGAGGCTATGAAAAGGCTATATCACTATAATAAGTAAGACATCTCAGATTTCTGATTGAACTTAGATCAATATAGAACTTTATTACTATTTGTGCCCTTATTATTTGTAGCATAAAGCATGTGGAGCGAGAACTTCATCGTAAGACCATCGCAGAATTAGGTTTAGCTGCTCTTAACAAAGACGACAGCATTACTCCGGATCTAATGATACAGTGCTGCGAACGACTACTTCTGCACAAAAAGGATCTGGCACCATCGCTCGAGGGCGTCATGCTCTGGGTTACTCATTATTACTCCGTCATGAGCGACGGCGTTCTTTGTGTGCCATGGGATTGGAGGTTCTAACTTTCGACAAAAAACGAAATATGTTAACGGTTATTGTTAAGCCACTAGCGTAAGCGCAACGCCAATAATCACGACAATGCAAATAAGTTTTACAAGTTCCGAGATTTGCAAGATGCAAACGATAGTAGCAGTTTAAAACCGGGAATTAACTGCATAAGCTAAACTATTATGATAGATTGCATTATAACAGTCATACTCTATTAAAATAGTTACCTTGTGTCACACAGATTTGAATAATATAAATTCGTCGGAACGAATTTATATTACTTGCGTTAACGTCGTCTCTAACTTCGTGACAGTCAAAGACAGATTTCTCTGGAAATGGCTGTTTCATGCGTGATCTTTTTTTTAAAAAAATAAGATAAGACAATTGGATAGATAAATATACAAACTGGGACTGTTGTAGACTCTTAACTAGTCTTGCATAAATCTTAGTTTAGCTAGGGGCTCGATGCTATGCGCTGTAGACAACTGTACACATATATATTTTTTTAATTCGATTCTATATCGACTCAATTGTCTAAATGTATAATCTACGATTGTGTCCAATCAAGGACAAGATTAAATCAGATTTCGCAATAATTGACGTTTATACACATCTGAAAATGTATATTTGATCTCCTTTATTTCAAGCTCGTCGGAGAATCAAAAATGTTTTCTCTACTCTAAAATATCCTTTCCTCGTTCTTGTTATACTCTACATATACTACGTTTACGCGAGCGTTACTGTAGTAACTTACGATAATTCCTTCGCGTAAACAGGATTTTGTAGTAACTTACGATAATTCACTCCGCGTAAACGAGTGAATTATCGTAAGTTACTACAGAAGTAACGCTCGCGTAAACGTAGTAGTAAAGCAGTAGAGCACTCGAGTAAGAAATGTACAAATTATCCTTACGTAAGCGATAAGATGTCTATTAAAAAAAAAAACGAGCGACTTTGACCAAACTTGAATTAAATTAATTGGCGACTAATTCAATCGGTAAAATTGTACAATTCGTCGTCCATAATCTAATTTTTTCTTCTCACGTGTTGGAGCGACTTCGATCAAACTCCGATTAACTCGACCAGCGATTACATTTGCTCAGTAATATTTGTATCATTCTATTAACATGGCTAAAATTATTGATTCCTTGTTTGGTACATGGAAAGAATTATATAGGTAGAAACGTTGTCACAAGTAAGATAAGTTAACTGGCAATTAACTGGTCAAGTAATACCTAATAATTACCTTGTCAACAGGAAGAAAATTATCTCAGTGAACATAATGTCTCAAATCGGGAGATAAGACGTCTTGAAGAGGTCATTAAGACGTCTTAATGACGTCTTTAAGTTGTCATATCTCTCGATTTGAGACATATGCGTGTTGTCTGGAATCACTCTTTTGTCGTTTCACGTGTAGAAAAAAGATTAGAGATTACCACTTATACAGGATGATTCAGAAATACTTGTACAAACTTTGGAAGTGAATTCTTCACACATAAACAAGAAAAAAATATCATATACACATATGTCCAGAAATGCCTGGTTTATGGAGTTATAATCGAAAGATTTACATTTCAGGTCTGCACATTTGCCTGACCTAAATCCATTAGATTTTCGTCTGTGGAGACACTTAAAAGTCCTAGTTTATGCTGGAATTACAAATAAAGAGATGGTTTACCAACGCAGGCAACGCATCATAGATGCCTGCGAAACCATCAGCAACCGTTATGGGATCTTTGAAAAGATGCGACAGTCCGTGATCCGACGTGTTCATATACGTGCATTGAAGCAGGTGGAAGACATTTTGAGCATTTGTTGTGAATTATAAGTAGATAAACAATCGAACTGAAGATTACATTACCCAGATAACACGCATGCATATCTCAAATCGACGTCTCTAAAACGTCATATATGTCCTGATTTGAGACATACGTGTTGTCTGGGTAATCATGTGTTTATTAGGCGATTTTTGGTGATTGTTTGGCATGGTTTAATTGGTACATATACCAAAGTTGCTATCGGTAGTTGCTATGGGTGCTGGTGCAATTTGATACATTTTTTACTTTGGTACGTTGCAATTATGGCTGCATTCACTGTCAGCAACTTTCAGTACTGAAAATCTATAGTTTACGTATATACGTAACGTATAAGATATAGATTTGCAGTACTGACAGAGTGAATATCGGAATGCAGCCTATATCCAGAATCACGCCAAAAATCGTCTATATTGTAGATGTATTCTGTCAGTTTTTGTCGAATGTAATCTTAGGCTGCGTTCGCTTTGGGTGCTTTCGTGCTGAAAGCATCACTCCATCTTTTTTCAACATGTAATGAGCAATAAAGATAGACTGGACGCTTTCGATTTATAACTCATGTAAGGCATTTCCGGACATATGTATACATGAAATTTTTTTCTTGTTTATGTGTGGAGAATTCAGTTTCAAAAATTTATGTATTGTACATACAAGTATTTCTGCATCATCCTGTATAGCTAGAAATTTTACTTTAAATTTATGCTGTGATTGAATTAAAATCGAAGTTTGAGTCAAAGTCGTTCTCTGATGATAAAAAAATTGGTAATTTAAATAAAATGTTAGTAAAATATAGGCGTTACTTGATATATTAATCGTAGTTCGATCGCCTTTAGTGCGCCGAGGGGGATGTTTCGCGAAGCGTTCATGCGAATATATCTGTCCGGAGTTCAGACTCGCGCCGAATTCTCGTCATTCGTCATTTCTCGACTTCTCGTATGTGTCTAGTGATGCGAGATAACCAATTAGGTAGGCGAGGCAGGGACTTTCGGGCGGGACGTGGGACGTGTCGTGTGTCGCGTCGCGCGAGCGGCCGGCGCGGCGGCGGCGGCGCCATCGGCGCGGCCGTTCCCGCGCAAATGAGCGCCAAAATATCCGACGTGCATGCGCACGAGCGTCACGGTTGCGCGGGCCGCGCCGCTTCATTCGGCTTTCAGCGCTCGGTGTCTACGTGTCGGCGTGCGGTCCCGTGCATTATTCTGATCATTCTATCTATCTCGCGCTCCCTCCCCGTTCCTCCCTCGTGCAGTCGTGCAAGGAAATAGGAAACGCGCTCGACTTGACTTAACGGCGAGACATGTCTGGACGCGGCAAAGGCGGTAAGTAAAGACGAAAAGCGACAAAAAGGGAAGCCGGAAAAGGGAGGAGAGTCTCGCGCCGCGTCGCGCCACGCCGGGCGACGGCGACGACATTCCTCGACGTGTGTCCCTTTTCCAGGTAAAACCAAGGGAAAGGCGAAGACCCGCAGCAGCAGGGCCGGGCTGCAGTTCCCCGTGGGGAGGATCCACCGTCTCCTCAGGAAAGGCAACTACGCGGAACGCGTCGGCGCCGGTGCGCCGGTCTATCTCGCCGCCGTCATGGAATATCTGGCGGCCGAAGTGCTCGAGCTGGCTGGAAATGCCGCCAGGGACAACAAAAAGACTAGGCAAGCCCTTCCTCATTCTCGC